>NC_056750.1:48265463-48367963 GCF_019279795.1 Protopterus annectens
CTGTTTATTAATTTCATATCATGCATTTCCAAAGAGTCTTTTCATTAGTCTGACCTCTTATTTGGCAGAACATTATTCTGTGCACACAAATGAACTAGAGATTAGGGTTCACTGAGGAAATGAGCCAGAGGTCACTAATCCTGTTAAAGAGTACATTTAAAATGATGGTTGTACATTATTCAGCCTTCTGTAATAAACATTTGTGTTCTCCCAAATACACAATGTTGTTGCTACTAGTAGAGTTCCTGGACTCCTTGAGAGTTCCTGGAAACTGTGATAGGACACAGTCCATCCCCATGGGACAGCAGAGCTGGCAGAAAGCAGTTTCTTTACACTGTCCCTTCTGGCTGTTATTTTTAGTGCTCGTTCTTATTCCTGAGCAGAAATCAGCAGAAACACAGGCGGGCTCCTTACTTCTGCATCTGCTGCCTGATTTTTCCCTTAAATAAACATCTGAACATCTAATGATTAGTGTACACATTTATCTTGAGACTATAAATATATTTCTGACGTCTGTTGTTTACCAGCTAGCAAAGTAAGAGCAGCTTTATCACCATCTGTTCTGTTTTTTTCATAACCAAGTTTTTGATCTCTTCATCTTGTTTAATAGAAGCAATTTGTGGTCCAGTAGCCTGGTGTGATCATTTCTAAATTGCTTTTAAAACTTCTGTTGTCAAAAAGTATTTTCTTGTAGTCGACAAACCTTCAGCAGATCAGATCACAAATGTTTTTTTTTTTCTTATGAGGAGCACATCACATATTTATTATTTGCAGTTAAATTAATTGGAATTAGACTTTTTAATATATTTGTCTGGTATTAAAGGTATAATTTTCATTCATTTCAAGAAATAAATAAAGTACTTAGTTTCCCAAATAGAACTGTCAAAATAGCCTACTCCCCAAAGAAATTAAAATTACATTTGCCTGATTGGCGGAGGCAATTAACCTATGTAGTCTACCTTTTAAATGTATTTAATAGTCTGTCTCTCATCCATCCCTTTCTTTCCTTTCACACTTTCTTTATATGTACCATGCCATCTTGAATATTTACAAGAATTTCCTCTGTACCACCTCTTTTGTGGTCCATTACATGAGTCCACAAACTTTTCTGTGAAAAAATACTTTCACATACTTAGGGGGTACTAAGTTCCCGTATTCCACTACTCATGCCCAGTCTTCCTTCCATGCTTCATATTCAGAGTGACCCCTTCTTATCTTCATGACATGAGCATGTGTACTTATATCATTTCTACCTTGTCTCTTCTGATTTATTATCAGAAGAGCTCCAGAGCTACTAACATCTTCATCCTATCTCTTGTACTGATGATTCTTCGGGACTTTTTCTAGCAGTCTGATACCCCTTTCCTTGCATGGCCTTTACACTTAAGATGTGGGCTGGCCTTGGTCGTGTGGGACATAAGCACTATGTCTTTATTCAATCTAACCCCCATTCACTGTGTTGCTAGCAGTGCAGTCCAGATGTAGCAACACCTCCACTTCCTTAATCCAGATGTAGCCAATATTTCCAGCTCCTTCTCCTGCTCTTGTGTCCTCTGTTTTACTTTATTTAGCTAATAATTCACCCCAAAGTTGCTACGGCTCAAATGCAGTACTTTACATGTATCTGCAATGCATTTCAGCTGTCAAACTTGATTAGCTTTTCCAAGTCCTTCCTTAAACTTGCACCATCTTCAGCTGCTGCACCTACTTCTGTGTCTTCGGCAAAGAGGCTCATCTTGTTCTCTCTTCCCTTATATGTCCTTAAAATAAACTCCAGTGATTACTGGACCCCAGGTGGATATGTATGGTAGTCCAGAAATCACTTCTCTTATTGTTGACGTCACTCTCTCACCAGAGTTTTCTTTGTCCAAACCTCCAAATCTTCAACCATGCACCAAAGCCACTTATTCATTTAAAATGCGTTAAATGGGCAAGTAGATTGGTCTGAGGATCATCTTATCATCTATAACTCAGGCCTAAAAGGCAAAGACAACACAGAATGCCAAGACATAGAAAACAAATATAACACATCAAAGATATCTGCAAGACACTAGTTCATAGTACACGATATTTACACATAGAATAATGATGTAAAAAATGGGGTAGATATATTGTTCACCAACAAGATAACGCAAGCCAATGGAGAATACTCTGGAAGTTGGATTGACTTAATGTTCTATAGTCTAATAGCTGGTGTCTCAGTAGTGCAAGGCAAGGTTTAGCTGTGTAATCTGCTAAATATAAAATGATAATTAGAGTGAAAGCACAAACCAAATTATAAAGGTATAATAATTAATAAAAGGTTATCTCTTCTCTAAACAGTACTACATGTTAGTATTAGGTTAACATTTTCACTGTCACCTCAGAAGTGTAGCTAGAGTGGGGTGAAGGGGGCAGCCACTCCGGGCACAAGGTGTTAGGGAGTATGATCAGCAGATGCCGAATGGTCAGTAGTAGAGAAACGGCATTCTGAAATGTATGCTCATACTGTATTTGTAGTAAAAGCAGAAGCATTTAATGGCTTCATGTGCAGTATAATGGCATAAGCTGTGACCACTTGTTTTCCTTTTATGGGGCCTTAAGTACAAGAAAGCTCTTTTTTCTCCTTAACGTTTGAAGCAGGCACTCAATGGGAAAATTATACAGAATAGCTGTGGCTGTGCCTCACATCTTCTTCTTTCATAAAAGCTAACTGAGGCAAAGCAATCATTTCGTACCACTGTTTTTTTCTTTGTCTTCTGTGATCTTCTCACATCTTTGGTTAGTTTGTACAGATCTGTATCTCCCTTTCTCTGTTCTGCTAGTTCCCTCAAAAAAAGAAGTTATGTCTTACCATAATGTTCCATCTGTGTTGTTCATCTTCTTTCATTCATCACTGATGGGTTTGGTTCCGAGCCCTCAGAACCAAGTCGGCCTTTTTACCAAGCTCGGGCTGGCCAAAAAACTCTCAAGCTAAGTCTCTACCCATAATGCCCTTCTCCCTGTTAGCTCAGATCGAGTTTTCTAGAGAAAAGTAAGTAAAGCTGAGGCCACTTCTGTGCAACTACCCTAGGGCACTACTTAGACCCAAAGCATCCAACAGGAGCCTTTGGAGGGAGAAGGATGGTGGGAAGTGATGAATGAAAGAAGATGAGCAACACAGATGGAACGTTATGGCAAGACATAACTTCTTTATCTGATGTTGTTAATCTTCTTTCCATTCATGATTCATCATCATCTTTTGGCTGTTCCCATTAGGGGTCACCACAGCAGATCATCTGTTTCCATTTCTTCCTGTCCTCTGCATCTTGCTCTGTCACACCATCCACCTGCATGTCCTCTCTCACCACATCCATAAACCTTATCTTAGGCCTTCCTCTTTTCCTGTTACCTGGTAGCTTCATCCTTAGCACCTTTTTCCCAATATACTCAGCATCTCTCCTCAGCACATGTCCAAAACAATGTAATCTTGTCTCTCTGGCTTTGTCTCCAAACCTTCCAACCTGGGCTGACACTCTAATATACTTATTCCTAATCCTGTCCACCCTCATCAGACCCAGTGCAAATCTTAACATCTTTAACTCTGCCACATCCAGCTCAAACTCCTGCCTTTTTGTCAATGCCACTGTCTCCAACCCATATAACATAGCTGGTCTCACTACCCTCTTGTAGACCTTCCCTTTCACTCTTACTGGTATTTGTCTGTCACAAATCACTCCTGACACTCTCCACCCACTCCATCCTGCCTGTACTCTCTTCTTCACCTCTCTTCCACACTCACTGTTACTCTGAACTATTGATCCCAAGTATTTAAACTCATCCACCTTCGCCACCTCTATTCCTTGCATCCTCACCATTCCTCTATCCTCCCTCTCATTCACACACAAATATTCTGTCTTAGTCCTGCTGACCTTCATTCCTCTTCTCTCTAAAGCATATCTCCATCTCCTCCACCTGTTCCCTACTCTCACTACAGATTACAATGTCATCTGCAAACAACATATTCCACAGGGACTCCTGTCTTATCTCGTCTGTCAACCTGTCCATCCCCATTGCAAATAAGAAAGGGCTCAGAGTTGATCCTTGATGTAACCCCACCTCCACCTTAAACACATCCATCACTCCCATCGCAGACCTCACCGCTGTCACACTACCCTCATAAGTATCCTGTACCACTCTTACATACTTCTCTGACACTCCTGACTTCCTCATACAATACCACAACTCCTCTCTAGGCACCCTGTCATATGCTTTCTCTAATACTACAAAAACACAATGCAACTCCTTCTGACATTCTCTGTACTTCTCCATCAACACTCTCAGAGTAAACATCGCATCTGTAGTGCTCTTTCCCAGCATGAAACCATACTGCTGATCACTAATCATCACGTCCATTCTTAACCTAGCTTCCACTACTCTTTCCCATAACTTCATGCTGTGACTGATCAGTTTAATCCCTCTGTGGTTACTACAGCTCTGCATATCACCCTTATTCTTAAAAATCAGTACCAAAACACTTTTCCTCCATTCCTCGGGCATCCTCTCACTTTCCAAGATTTCATTAAACAATCTGGTTAAAAACTTCACTGCCATTTCACCTAAACACCTCCGTGCTTCCACAGGTATGTCATCTGGACCAACAGCCTTTCCATTCTTCATCTTCTTCATAGCTATACTTACTTCCTCCTTGCAAATCCATTGCACTTCATGATTCACTATCCCCACATCATCCAACCTTCTTTCCCTCTCATTCTCTTCATTCATCAACCCCTCAAAGTACTCTTTCCATCTGCTCAACACACTCTCCTCGCTTGTGAGTATGTTTCCCTCATTATCTATTATCACCTTTACCTGCTGCACATCATTCCTAGGTCGGTCCCTCTGTCTAGCCAATCGGTACAGGTCCTTTCCTCCCTCCTTAGTGTCCCACCTCTCATACAACTCTTCATATGCCTTATCCTTAGCCTTCGCCACCTCTCTCTTTGCCATGTACCTCATCTCCTTATACTCCTGTCTGCTTTCTTCATCTCTCTGACAATCCCACTTCTTCTTTGCCAACCTCTTTCTCTGTATATTCTCCTGTACTTCCTCATTCCACCACCATGTCTCCTTGTCATCCTTCCTCTGTCCAGATGTCATACCAAGCTCCTTTCTAGCCATCTCCCTTACTAGCTCTTCTGTAGTTAACCAGCTATTTGGTAACTCTTCACTGCCACCCAGTGCCTGTCTTAACTCATCCCTGAACTCCACCTCACAATTACCCTTTTTCAATTTCCACCATTTGATCCTTGGTGCTGCCCTCACACTCCTCCTCCTCTTCTTGATCACCAACGTCATCCTACAAACCACCATCCTATGCTGCCTAACTACACTTTCCCCGGTCACCACTTTACAGTCTCCAATCTCCTTCAAACTGGCCCTCCTACATAAGATATAATCCACCTGTGTGCATCTTCCTCCCCTCTTGTATGTCACCCTATGCTCCTCCCTATTGTTAAAATATGTATTCACCACAGCCATGTCCATCCTTTTCACAAAATCCACTACCATCTGACCTTCTGCATTCCTTTGTTTAACACCATACCTACCCATCACTTCCTCATCCCCTCTGTTCCCTTCACCAACATGCCCATTGAAATCTGCTCCAATCACCACTCTCTCACCCTTGGGTACAGTCATCACCACTTTATCCAATTCACTCCAAAATTTTTCTTTCTCATCCATCGCACACCCAACTTGTGGAGCATATGCACTAACAACATTCATCGTTACACCATCAAATTCCAGCTTCATAAACATCACTCTATCCGACACTCTTTTCACCTCCAAAACCCTCTTAGCATACTGTTCCTTCAGGATAATTCCTATGCCATTTCTCTTCCCATTCACACCATGATAAAACAATTTGAACCCTCCGAAACACCTAGCCTTACTTCCCTTCCATCTGGTCTCTTGCACACACAATATACCAACCTTCTTTCTGTCCATCATATCAGCTAGCTCTCTCCCTATACCAGTCATACTGCCAACATTCAAAGTTCCGACCCTCACTACCACAGTCCTAGCCTTTCTCCTCCCTTCCTGCCTTCAGCCATGCCTTCTGCCTCTTCTGCTCCTTCGGCCAACAGTAGCCCAATTTCCGCCAGCACCTTGTTGGCTAACAGTACTGGTGGTGGTCGTTGATAACCTGGGCCTTGACCAATCCGGTATGGAAATATTTACTGGCATTTTTCCATTCATCACTGATGGGACAGAATCCCAAGCTACCTTGAGGTCTATGGGCAGCCCTTATGGAAGAACATTCCTGAGTACCATTGAGCCGAAGGCAGCTATCCCTCTGGAGACCATGTCCAATTTGTAATGATTGAAAATGGTATGAGGCTTAGCCCAACTAGCTGCTGCACAGATGTCATCCATGGAAGCCCTGGAATGGAAAGCTACAGATGTTGCCATAGATCTAATGGAGTGACCTTTAACTTTTGGCATAGGTTCATTACTGAGGGAATAGATGAAACATAGGCAGTCCCTTAGCCATTTTGATAACATAACCATGGAAACAGCCTCTCCCATTCTGGGCCCAGAACAGGAGATGAAAAGCTGTTCAGATTTATGGATAGGTTTGATCCTGTCTAGATAAAATCTTAATTGTCTATCAACGTCTAAAGAGTGAAGGTAGTACTCTCCTCTATTGGCAAAATTCAGAAAGAACACTGGTGGGTCAATGGTCTGGTTTATGGAGAATTCAGAAACAACTTTGGGGAGAAAGGAAGGATTAGTCCAAAGTGATACTCCATCTTTATGAAAGACCAGATAGGGCCTCTTGATACACAATGCCTGAAGCTCCGAGACTCTTCTGGCAGATGTGATGGCTACCAAGAAAAAGAAGTTATGTACCTACCATAACGTTCCATGTTAGTTGTCTTCTTCTCACCTTCTTTCTTGCTGGTTGGGTTCGGAGCCGATCCTCGACTCCGACTCGGCCATCTTCAAAGCTCGAGAGCTGCTTACTGGCTTGAGGCCACCCCCTATCCCATGATGCCTGGTGCTAGATACCCAGATCTCGTTTGGTAAGTCTAACTGCCAATATAAAAAGGAAGGAATCCTATCTTATAATATATAAAGCCTACCAATGAGGCTACTAGGCAGAGAGGAACAGCCAGAGAAGATTCAGCCAGTGAAAACCATAAGGAACTCTTCTCGGTCCACTAGGATAGGGGGATGGAGGGTGGGACACAAGAAAGAAGGCGAGAATAAGACAACTAACATGGAACATTATGGTAGGTACATAACTTCTTTATGTTAAGTTGTCTATCTCACCTTCATTCTTGCTGGTTGGTACAGCATCCCTAGCACCTAAAATCCTGGGTGGCTCATTGGAACAAACTCTTCAGAACCGTGGAACCAAAATCAGCTCTGCTCCTGGAGACCACATCCACTTTATAATGTGAAATGAAAGTATGTGGGTTGGCCCAAGTAGCAGCTGCACAAATAGATTCCATGGGCAACCTAGCCTGAAAGGCCACAGAAGTGGCTAAAGCTCTGGTGGAATGACCGTTTGGTTTGACAGGCAACTCTTTATTCCTCAGCTGATAGATAAATGTGATAATCGTAGACAACTACCTAGATAAGGTTACTTTTGAGACTGGAAGACCTTGTTTACCCTGAGCATAAGACAGAAAAAGTTGGTCCGACTTCCTGAAGTCCTTAGTTCTGTGCAAATAAAAGCGTAGTTGCCTATGAACATCTAATTGATGCAATTTATATTCCACCCTGTTGGAGTGGTTGGGAAAAAACACAGGAAGGTCTATGGACTGATTCAAGTTATTTTCTGAAGAAACCTTAGGAAGGAAGGAAGGGTTATTCCTGAGAGTAACCCTATCATTGTGGAACACTAGATATGGAAGATGGATACAAAGAGCCTGAAGTTCCGAAACTCTTCTGGCTGAAGTAATAGCTACAGAAAGAGGGTTTTCAAAGATAAAAACTTCAAGGAACAGGATGCTGCAGGTTCGAATGGGGGCAAAATTAGAGAAGCTAAAATCAAATTTAGATCCCACGGAGGAAGAGGATCTCTCACTGGGGGCCTGAGCAGAGTGGTCCCTTTGAGAAAGGCTTTACATAGCTTATGAGACATGATATTATTTTCTGACAGGCCAATGTCAAAATTTGAAATTGCAGCTAACTGAACTCTTAATTGTAGTGGAAGCGGAACCAGCATGAAAACATTCTGCCAGAAATTCCAAAATATGATGTACAGGGGCTGAAAAAGGGTCTATAATCTTGGCCTCTGCCCAGGAAGAAAAACGTTTCCACTTACTAGCGTAAGTTTTTCTAGTCGTAGACTTGTGCGATGGTAAGATAATTTTGTGCACAGAGGGGGAGATATCAGGAAGCCTGCTAATGTCGGAAGTGAAGCAACCAAGCAGTGAGCTGGAGAAATTGCAGGGATTGATGCAGCCAATCCGACTGATGGATCAGGAGGTCTGGAACTAGGCCCAGAGTCCATGGCTGCTCGAGAAGATGATAATGCAGGAATGGGAACCATATCTGTTGAGGCCAGTAAGGAGCAATGAGGATCATTTTGCAACCCAATGTGGTAGCTTTCTGTATTAGCTTGGAAATTAGGGGAAACGGAGGGAATGCATAAAGAAGTCCCTGAGGTTAATCGTGGACTAGAGCGTCTCTGGGGGAATGTCTGGGAAGTAGAAGGAGAGAGAAGAAATTGCTGCACTTGCTGTTGAAGGGAGTGGCAAAAAGGTTGCAGCAAGGTTGACCCCATCTGCGGAAGATTTGGTCCGCAACTACCTGATTCAGAGACCACTCGTGAGGCATGAGAATTGCTCTGCTGAGCCTGTCTGCTATGACGTTGGACCACCCAGGGATGTGCGTTGCAATCAGAAACCATTGAGAAGAGATCACCCATTGCCAGAGTCTGAGTGCCTCTTGACATAGGGGGTAGGACCTGGTTCCGCCCTGCTTGTTGATGTACCATACTACCGACATATTGTCCGTTTGAATTGCAATGGTCCCGGTAGGAAGAGAATCCTGAAGAGCTTGCAACGCTAGAAGCACGGCCCTCATCTCCAAGATGTTTATATGCAGATGGTACTCGTGAGGTTGCCAGATGCCTTGGACTGTCCTGCCCTGATAATGCCCCACCCGATCAGGGAGGCATCCGTGGTTACCGTAGCAACTGGAGGTGGTGGGACAAAAGGTCTGCCCTGGGGCACTGATGTGGAGACCATCCACCATGCAAGGTGCTTTTTGCATGCTTCTGTGATCATAATCATGTGAAACATAGGAAGCTGCTGGAAGGACCATTGGGTGAAAAGAAGCCACTGGAGAATCCTCATGTGAAAACGAGCTAGAGGAACGAGTACAATTGCTGCTGCCATGAGACCTAGAGATTGGAGGACGAACCTGGCTTGAATTCTTTTGCATGCTAATAAGACCTGCACATGTTGGCGAATCACTTGTATTCTGTCTGGTGGGAGGCTCGCCAACATGTCTTTTGTATTTAAATTTGTGCCTATAAAGGTGATAGACTGACAAGGCGACAATGCAGATTTTTTGAAATTTATTGTGATACCTAGCCTGGAGCAAGTCTGGAGAGTGTAGTCTCTGGCTAGCAGAAGTTGATGCCTGGTGGAAGCAGTGAGGAGCCAGTCATCTAGATATGGAAACACCTGGAATCCTAACCATTTGAGATGAGCGGTAACTACTGCCATACATTTGGTGAACACCCTTGGGGCTGTGGTGAGACCAAAGGGCAGAGCTTTGAATTGATAATGACTGGCTCCCAGCCAGAAGCAGAGGAATCTTCTGGAGTGCTTGTCCATTTTGATGTGGTAATACACATCCATAAGATCTATAGAGCACATCCAATTGTCCTGACCCAGAAAGGGTAGAATGGACTGTAGCGTGACCATCTGAAACTTGGTTCTTCGAACAGACTTGTTTAGTCTGCTGAGATCCAGAATGGGTCTTCAGTCCCCTGTCTTTTTTGGTACCAAAAAGAACCTTGAGTAAGTTCCGGATCCTAGCTGGTCTGCTGGGACTTCCTGGATGACTCTCTTTTTTAGCAGTTTTGAAATTTCTTGGACTGCTTGATCCCTTAGACTAGGTGGAACATCTGGAAGGGACTTGTTCGACAGTAAGGGAGGGTGCAGGAAAGGAATTTTGTAGCCTCCGGATATAAGGGACTGTACCCACTTGTCTCGAGTTATCTCTTGCCAGGCTTTTGGGTACAGTGATAATCTTCCCCTGACTGCCTCCAGAGCTGGGCAGCTGGGCAACCCTTCAGGGATGCTGAAAGGGCTTGTCAGAGAAGGATTTTCTGCTGCCCTGGTTTTACGGACCCCCTCTGCCATGGGGGCGGCATCTGTTATTGTTCCCTCCTCTGTCCCTGGACGGGAACTCACCACGTGTGTCCAGCAAAGCTCCCTGAGATTTCCGTAACCACATCTTTCCACTCTTCTGACCCTTGGGATAGGGTCTGGAAGGAGTGGAAAAATGGACTCCCATGGCAGAGAGAGTCTTGCCTTCCTGCTCACACCTGGTAAAGGTATCCTTCACCTGTGATCCAAAAAGAGTGGATCCATCAAAGGGGGTAATGGTGAAAGATGCTCTGAAAGGTTCCGCAAAGTTACATAGCCGCATCCAAGCATGCCTCCTCAGGGCAATGCCTGTGCCTGCAGCTCTACTCGCACCATCGGCCGCATAAGATATGAGCCTCATGGAGGAGTTCACCACTGAATTTAGAGTCGCCAGCTGGGAAGCCATCTTAGCCTGAGCCCCCTCAGCTGATGGATCTTGGAGGGTATCTCCAAGCTCTTTAAGGAGATCCCTTTGAAGATGGGTGAAGTGGCACAAATAATTCACGGACTGCATGGAGAAGGTCGCTGAAGAGAACATCCGCTTCCCGTATCTGTCCATCATCCTAGACTCCTTATTAGGAGGATGAACAGATGAAGAAGTTTCAGCCAACTCCTTTTTTGTGGCTGCTGCTACCACCATGGCATCAACGGGGATGCCCTTCGTCAAAAAATGTTTGTCCTCTGCAGTCGTTATGAATTTAGCAGGTCCCCTAGGGGTTGGTTCCATGGAATCTGGAGCCGACCACGCCCTTTGAGCCATGACAGACATCAGTGGGTCGAAGGGCAGAGACACCCATGAGGTGGAAGGTCGGGAGCCAAACGCATCCAGGAATACTGACTCATCCTCAGAAGGGGCTAGGGTATTCCAGGTCCCCCTCTGCCTAAGCATCTCAAGGATGTCTGAAAAGGAGACATCTTCAGAGGGGGATCTAGGGAACCCTTCCAAATCCTCCAAATTGGTATCTGAGGTGACAGACTCAGGGGAGTCAATATGCTTCCTCTTGCATTTCCTCTTGTGATGTGGCTCCTCTGAATGATCAGGGGAGGCCTCGGAAGAGGAAGATACACCCAAAGGGGTGTCCTGGAGCACTGGATCCCCACGCTTGGGGTCTGGAAGAGGGGTAGAGGCTGACGCAGGCACCATAGGGGGAGGAGCCGATGGGGTCGATCATGGGGCTGACTCCGGGGCCAACACACTCCTCATCACCTCGAAGGCGTCCCTGCCCAGACGCAGAGAGAGCTCCAGTTTCAAGGAAATCAGAATCCCTCCCCGCACTGAGAGGGACGGCTCCGAGGCTGATGTGGGAGCTGAGCTCACCTGAGCCGAAGCCCCGAGGGGGAGAACGGGGTCGGACAAGGATCTGATGCCACTCGCCCCCTCGGAGCTGACGAGGGAGTCCTGGCACCCAGATCCCTCCAGGGACGGTACCATGGAAGGGATCGGAGCCGACAATGGCACCGAAGGACAAGGTATCGGAGCCGACGGTTCCACGACTCGAACCCCAACGAACTCTGGCTCCGAGCTCAAAGGAGTCAGAGGAGGAATATCTGTAGATGTGGGCGGAGCCAACCCCTGCTGAGGGGGGCTGGACAACATTTTTGCTAGGGCCTGTGATTTTAACATTCTACTGACCACTCTTTCCACATCATGGTCTGAAAGTCTCGAGGACCGAGAAGAGTGGGATGAGTGGTGACTACGCTTTGATTAGAGCAAAGGTGATCTCGAAGCCGAACGTATCAACTCCAGAGAAGGAGACCTAGATCTTTTTCAACTCCCAGACGGCTCCGAGGAACGTGTCAGAGCCGACTGGGAGGGAGAAACCTTGGTTACAGCCGGAACCGAGATAGATGGTACAGTTTCACCCAGCGATGGCTCCGAACTGGGAGGCGAAGGTTTAGGTGTCCTAGAAGATTTCACTGGCTGAGCCTTAGCCGGTGAATCTTGTGGCTTAAGTAAACCCCTCAGGATCAACTTATTTTTGTGCTCCTGCAGGACTCTTGGACTAAATGCGTGGCAAATCGAGCAAGAGTCCTGCAGGTGCACGGTGCCCAGACAATAAACACAAGAAGTACGCCCATCTGTCAGTGACATCTTCTGACAGCATGAGTCACACTTCTTGAATCCAGATGGCTTGGGATCCTTGGACATCCTGAAAGGAAACCAAGAAAAAACACAGACGCAGAAGTAAAGGTTATAATACCACAAACACAAATAACTACTACTACCAGTATCTATAGGTAAGTATAACTAAAACTAGCTAACCGATACTATAAACAAAAACTATAATTTTTTTATTATTTATTTATTTCTAAGAAAGAGATACAGAAAAGGTTATCTTCTAACTGAAATGGAAACCTTTGAGGTAAGGAAAGGGCTAGAAAAAAAAAGGGGGGGGACTATCTAATTAAAACGAGTTTCTGAAATAGAGAAGGGATTCAGACAGAAAACACTAAAATACAATAATTATAACTAAAAAGGGAATTCTACACTAAACTAACAGTTTTTTTGACAGAAAAAATTAGTGATAAGTTTTATACGACCTGAGCCAGCAGAACAACCTCGCAGCAGAAGCAGCAAATGAGATCTGGGTATCTAGCGCCAGGCATCATGGGATGGGGGTGGCCTCGAGCTAGTAAACAGCTCTCAAGCTTTGAAGATGGCCGAGTCGGAGCTGAGGATTGGCTCCGAACTCAACCAGCAAGAATGAAGGTGAGATAGACAACTTAACATCAAGGATTTCCAAGACAAAAACTTTAGGTCACACTTCACAGCAGGTTCCAAAGGTTTCTCAGTCAAAGACTGAAGGACTAGAGTGAGGTTCCATGGTTCCACGGGCTGTCTGACAGGGGGTCTGATATGGGAAGTCCCCTTGAGGAAAACCTTGCAAATGCATAGAGAGAGATAAGAGAAGTGCCATCGATACCATTGTGGAAATTGGAAATTGCCGCTAGATGTAATCGTACAGTAGGGGCAGAGGCTTATCAAAAAACTTAGCCAAGTACTGAAGCACTGCAGTAACTGAAGCTGAATAGGGGTCTAGCATGTTATCCTTGGACCAGATGGAGAATCTTTTCCATTTATCCTAGTATAGTCTTCTGATGGATGGTTTATGGGAGGCCAGAATGATGTCTTGAACAGGCAAGAGATTAGCTTGCCTGGCTACTAGTGGAAGTGGAGAAACCAACCTGTCAGCTTGAGACTGGACAGATTTGGGTGACTCAACCCTTGGGGGTGAGTAATCAGATCTGGTAGAGGGTCCAGAATCCATGGTGGGTATACTAGGTGAGGCCGAAGGAAGGGGAACCAAACTTGTTGAGGCCAGAATGGGGCTATAAGGGTCACCTTGCATCTCAACTGAATAGCTTTCTTTAGAAATTGTGGGTTCAGAGGGATGGGAGGATAAGCGTAAAGATGTCCCATGGGCCAAATGTGGATCAGAGCGTCCCTCAGTGACTCCCACTCTGGGAGAAGTAGGGCGAAATAGATGCTGCACTTGTTGTTTGATGGGGAGGTGAAAAGATTGCAGCAGGGCTGGCTCCAGTGGCTGAAGAATGCTGCTGCCACTTCGGGGTTGAGGGACCACTCATGAGGCATGAGGATGCATCTGCTCAGCTTGTCCGCAATCATGTTGGAGCTCCCCGGGATGTGAGTTGCTATTAGAAAGTGGTTGGAAGCTATCACCCACTGCCATATTCTCATGGCTTCTCGATTTCTCAATATAGGGGATAAGTCTTGGTTCCTCCTTGCTTGTTGATATACCAGACCACTGACATATTGTCTGATTGAATTTTAATTGGCCCGGAAGGGAGAGCCGAATGGAAGGCTTGCAATGCTAACAGCACAGCTCTCAGTTCCAGAACATGGATATGCAGATGGGCCTCTGAGGTGGACCATGTGCTTTGGACAGTCTTTCCCTAGAAATGGCCCCCCACCTGATCAGAGAAGCATCTGTGGTCATAATGGCTGTGGGCTGAGGAGAATAAAATGGACGACTCCAAAGTTCTACGTCTGGCCTCATCCACCAAAGCAGGTTCTGTTTGCAGGAGTTGGTTATTCGAATCTGGTAACTGAGGGGGTGATAGTTTGGGAACCATTGACACACAAGAAGCCATTGCAGAATCTGCATGTGTAGCTTCACTAGAGGCACTATTGGGATTAATGCTGCCATAGAATCTAGGGCCTGAAGGACTTCCCTTGCAGAAACTGTTGTTTGTGAGAGTATCACCCGGAGTTGAAGCCTCAATCAATGGAGTCTGTGAATTGGGAGTGACGCCAGACAAGGTTTGATTTCTCCCAATGAAACGTTATTCCCAACAATTTTGCCAGAGAGAGAGAATAATGTAGTGCTGTTGTCAGAAGATGCTTGGTGGGACCGGTAAAGAGCCAGTCATCCAGATATAGAAAAACCTGGAATCCTTTTAGTCTCAAGTGAGCTGTTACCACTGCCATGCATTTCATGAACACTCTGGGGGCTGTAGAGAGACCAAACTGCATGGCACAGAATTGATAATGACTGGCTCCTAGCGGGAAGCAAAGCAGACTCCTGGAGCATTTGTCCATCTTGATATGGTAATACACATCTCAGAGATCTATAGAGCACATCCAATAGCCTTCTCTTAAAAAGGGAAGAATGGACTGAACTGTGACCATCTGGAATTTGGTTTGGGTAACAGACTTGTTTAAGTTGCTGAGATCAAAAATGGGTCTCCAGTCCCCTGTCTTTTTTGGCACCAAAAATAATCTCAAGAAAAATCTGGATCCACACTGGTCTGATGGGACTGGTTGAATGACTCTTTTTTGAGACAGCTTTATAATCTCTGAAGCTGCTTCTTCCCTTTGACTGGGTGGAATGTCAGGAAGTTTTCTTGGGAAATTTGGCTGACAAGAAAGGGGAATGGTGTAACCTCTGGTGATAATGCTCTGCACCCAACGATTGGTGGTGATGAATTGACAGGCAGCTTGGTGCAGAGAGAAACAACCCCCGACTGCTTCCAGAGGTAAGCAATCGGGCTGCTCTTCAGGAGCACTGGTAAGGCTATCCAGAGAAGGAGTCCCTGGAACCTTGATTACGAGGACCCCTCTGCCTCTATAGGGGTGTCTTCTGGAATTGTCACCCCCTCTGCCTCTGGGAGTATCATCACCATGTGCATTATAGAAGGGACCCAGAGATTTTTTTATGCCACATCTTTCCACTCCTCTGATTCCTGGAGAAGGTATGTTGAGGGTTGGAAACCATAGGCCTATGGCAGACAGGGTCTTTCCATCTTGCTCGCACCTGGCTAGCATGTCCTTCACTTTGGGGCCAAAAAGGGATGACGCTTTAATGGGAGCATTCAGAAAGGAAGACTTGAAGGGGTCCAGAAGGTCGCAAATGCACATCCAGGCGTGACACCTGATAACAATGCCCGAACCCGCTGCTCTAGCCACCCCTTCAGTTGCATGTGACAGCAACCTCATGGATGAGTTGGATATTGATTCCAGGGTTGCGAGCTGTGAGGCCACTTTGTCCCTGACCTCATCAGACAACTGTCCTGTGAGCGTCCTAGAGAGTTCGGAGATCAAGTTCCTCTGGAGCCTCGTAAAATGTGCCAAATAATTCAGGGACCATATAGCAAAGGTTCCTGATGCAAAAACACACTTCTCAAGTCTGACCACCACCTGGGACTCCCTGTTGTGTGGGTGGACAGTGGGACTTTCCTCAGCCAAGTCCTTTTTCGTGGCTGCCACCACCACCATAGCATCATTGGCAACCCTTTGGATCAATGAGGGTTCTCCTTGGGAGGGGAAAGAATTTTGTCTGGTCTCTGAGGGATCGCCTCAATGGAATCAGGGTTCTTCCAAGCGTGCTGTATGATGAGTTGGACGAGCTCTTCAGCAGGTGGAGTCACCCAAGAGGTAGAAGGCCAGGCATGAAAAGCCTGCAGGAACATGGACTCCTCAGATGAAGGGTTGGTGGGCTTCCAGCCACCTCTCTGCTTTAACATTTCCAAGATGCCTCAGAAGAAGACATCATCAGTAGGTGACCATGGGGACCCTTCACCATCATCGTAATCTGTGTCTTCTGTTAAGGACTCCTCAGGTGAGTCCATGTGCTTCCTCTTGCATGTCTTCTTTCAAGGGGGCTCCTCAGTGGGGGTCTCTGAGGAGTACTCAGAAAAGCAGGTACCTTGAACAGGGTGTCCTGTGGCTTCTCTGCCCAGTGTCCTGGGGTGGGTGTTCTATGACAGCTGTAGCTCAGGGGGTGAAAACTGGGGTTCTGGCATCAAAGGAGTACTGCCAGAAGCAAGGGCCCTCTTCATCACACAAAAGGCAGGCCCACCTGAAGAGGGATGAACACAGAGAAACAAGAAGGACTGGGCTCACACACCCGCCTACCCGCCCACCCCCATGGCCTTCAAATGGCAGCAGATAGGATCAGGCAGCACAGATGCGGATGGATGAGGATGAAACTGAGACGAGGATGAGCTGTGCCATCCCCAATCCCATCCCCCCCATCCAAAGGAAGGAAGGACAGAAAAGAGACCAGAAGAAGACCAAAAGACCAAAGGGACAAACTCAGAGCCAGTGTGAGGTACCTCAAGAGTGATGCGTTCATGAAGCTAGAAAAAAGCAAGGGTTGGAGGAGGGTGTAAGAGAGAGTCCATGGATAGGGCAACCCATGTCCTGCAGGTAGATGAGTCTTAGAAAGTGAGGAAAAGGCCTGAGTAAACCCTGGAATCTACAACATCTACTAACACATGTGTTCAGATGTGCGTTCAGAAAGTCCTGGTGAGTCAGGACGTTTGAACAGGGCTATACACTTGGCCCAGAAATGTAACTACAGAGGGGGAGTATCGCGACTGTGATGCAAGGTCTGCCAGCACGAAAGTCTCTAGTTTTGAGACCAGAAGTAAAGGGGTCAAATCCAGTGAGGTTGGTACAACACTCGGTGCCAAAGTGGCACTCAGAGCTGAAACAGTTGGTTCCAAAATGGAAACTAATGATGTAGTCAAAGGTGTGTCCTGAGCCAAAGTGGCCACAGGTGCTGAAGTCAAAATAGGCGTAGTAAAATCAATGATCGGTGCCGGAGGCAGGACCGGTGCTGAAACGGGCACTGGTATCGATGGTTTCAAGATGGTCAGAGCCAAAAAAGACAGAGCCAAGGAGGCTGATTTATGCTCCGAAGATAACTTTGGGACCTTTGTTTTCCCAGGCTTGCTCTGATCACCCGATGGTGAAGAAGGAACAGAGTGGGATCTCTTTTTGTCCTTAGAAGGAGGGGTTGAGACCTCCATCACAGAAATGGCCTCTGAGAAGGAAGACTTAAGTAACCTTTTCAGAATGAGTTTATTTTTGCGCTCATTAAAAGTGCTTTGACTGAAACTCTGACAAATGTCACATGGAGGTTACACCAAAAGGTGGGGCACCCCAAACAGTATACGCAACCATCATGAGAATCACTGTTAGGTAGCTTGCCCGCACATGAAGTACAATGCTTAAAACCTGAAGTACCCTTCTTATCCGACATCTTGATAGAGAAAAATAAAATCACACAGCAACTGTATAATCCAACTATAATCAAAGTCAACGCCATTCATAAAAGTCTCAAATACAATGATACACTCGTTTAATAGAGAAAAGCAAGGAAACACCTGAATAAAAGACAGCTAATAGGTTACACAATACCAACTATGGTATTGAAGAAATACCACAAGGGTAAGGGAGGGAGGCCGTACTGCCAATGGTACTTGAAAGTGTATTAACGATAACTACGGGCAGAGAGGAAAAAACAAGGGCAGACAGAAGAAAAGACACTAGAAAAGGTAACCGCTTAATAAAATATGGAGATAAGCCAAATTTTTCACACGGATATCAAAAAAGTTTCACTTAGCTGAGAGCCCGGCTGAAAAGCGGCTTTACAGCTACGCTGCAAACAAGTTCTGATGTAACAGGGAGAAGGGCATTCTGCATACAGACTTAGCTTGAGAGTTTTTTGGATGGGGTGAGTTTGGTAAAAAGGCTGACTCGGTTCCGAGGGCTTGAAACTGAACTCATCAGTGATGAATGGAAAGAAGATTAACAACATAAGATCTTTGTTTTCTTTCTTGATCTTTTCTGTGAATTCCCTTTTGACTATTGTCTTTGCTGCCCTTGTGCGCCCTATACCTTCCCATTCTTTCCGTTTTACCTTTCCCCTAGTCTTCCCCCATCTTTTAGTCTGACATATATTTTCAATTTTGTTTACCTTTTCCCTCCATTTTCATTTTTGCTTCTTTACCAAACTCGTGTCCTTTGTCATAAGTATTCAATCACTGAGAAATTGCCATACCTTCCTTACTCTATCACTTTACGTCCAGAATTCTAACCATTTTTTACTATCTCCCCAGCTCAGTATAATCTATTTCCCTAAAATTCCACACTAGGTTTGGAGAATACAAACAATTTCAGGAGACATGAAATATTCTAGAATTATTGTAGTACGGAAGGTAATGGGGAGGGGGGGGTGAATCTGGTCAACTACAGACCAATTTCACTTCTAAATTAAGACATAAAATTCCTAGCAACAATCCTACTGAATACATTAGATGAGATTTTGCCCAAGATATTGAGACCAAAACAAAATATTTATGAAGGGTAGGCAAAGTGTTGATAACTGATGGAACTTAGCCAGGTTTCTTGAAAGCCATCAAACAGGAACATTCCTCCTTTTGAGGTACTGCAAAGGAGAAAATTTCGGGATACATTTGATCATGATCATGTTTCAGCTGCATGTTGATGATGGCATATCAGTGGCAGAAAATATCGATAAAGGTTTACCCTTGGTGGTAAATGCATTTGATAAATTCTATAAAGTATCAAGACTGAAACTGAATTTGGAAAAAAAAACTGTACTGATCACAGGCAAAGAAGGGAAAAGAGGGGATGCAATCAAAGACATACATGTGGTACAACTTACCACCTACGTTGTGCTGGAGGTGGGTTATATGGGTCTACATTATGAGATGGAATGATTAGGTGATCGAACACCTAATCATCGACCACGTAATAATGAACTGCAAAATAGCGAACACCGCTGGGAAACATTACCGTCAGCCACAAAAAAAAAATTACTTTACAGCCAAACTAAGTGGGGGGCTTTGCCTCCCACACCCCCCAACAAGGGGGGGTTGTGCCCCCCCCACACACCCTAACTAAATATACCAACTCTGAGATCGCTCCACAGTGGAGAAAATGGTAAAATCCAGTGAACGGCCAAGGGAAATCTTTCCCTGTGTTAAATTGGCCGTTCGCTGTTTTTTGATTTCAATATTACGTGGTCGATGATTAGGTGTTCAATCACCTAATCATTCCATCATGTAATATAGACCCAGTTATACTTATATGAAGGGACAGTCATAAGAAACTTAGAAAACTTGTATAAAAAGATAAGTATACTGTAACAGAAATGGGGTAGAAGAACATGTACTATTGCAGGCACATTAAATGCTGTTACGGTTATGATTCTTTGTCACACTAAACATGTTATAATGCATTTCCCAGTGATATTTGACCATGCCTTAGTGGTTACGATACAGACTTTATTCAAAGAATATGTAGGTGAAGCACACTGACACAGAATTCCAAGATGGGAGATGTTAACACTCCCTTCAGAAGAGAGGTGGGGGCTGTTACATCTCTCTTCACAGGTCATAGCATTCAGTTTGGTATAATGGATCAAGTCGCATGAAGACAGTAAAGATACTGAACTTTGGAAGGTAGAATTTTGGCACTCTGTAAACAAACTCTATGATGATTACTTAGGGAAAATGGGAGACAGGTCTTAATGTGGAGACAAGATGTGGAAAATACCTGTATATAAAATAACATGGAACCAATTAGTGATCAAGGATAAAGGCCCCATCCAAGATCAGTTAAAATGGGAAGAAGCAGGTATATGTGGTTGGAAACAGATGAGGGAGGTGGGTCTCTCAGATATGAATGACAATGGGCAAGGAGGGACAGTATTTCTTTACCATGGATTACAAAGGTGTTTTCAGATTAGAAATCAGCATGTTTTAACTTTAAATATCTTGATGAGAACTTATATGGAATGTTTCAGCACTAGACAGGAGAAGAACCACGGGGAGCCACCAATGAACAAATGCAGACATTATTAAAAAGGGGAAGAGGTAGTTTTAGTTATATGACTATCAGGTAATACAGGATGGAAAAAACAACTGGCAGAATAGAGAAAGTCTGGAAAGTTAAGGAAGCTATTAATGAGAAAGTGATACAAAAAAGTAGAATCCCCTGTGGCAAAATACCCATCGCCATAGGAAATGGCCATATGTCTGGGACCTGCAGATGAAGATCTTACACTTGTCGTACAATTCACCTGAGGATAATGTGGGAAAGTGAAGTGATGATGATGTGGAGTTGAGGATGCAGGGATGCTCCATACATTTTGAAAGTGTAGAAGAGCACAAGACAGAGACAAGCAACTGAAAGTTGGGCAGAGGTATTTGGTAAAACTCAGTCTTGGTCATGGGAAGCAATGGGATTGGGGATAGAGACAAGTGTAGTGGAACTGAAAAAAGGAGCAGCTGCTTACCTTTATTGCTGTTGGCATTTCTGCCAAAAATGGTAATAGCAAGGTGCACACAACATAAACAGGTAGTTTGCATGCAGAGTATCTGAAACCAATTAGAAAGGTTGAACATTATTATAAACTGAATGCGATGGAGAAAACCTAAAAGTTGAATATCAGTGACATGTTTCTGCTAGAATCTGGATAAAACTAAGTGGCTATAAGGCAAATTGGACACTGGTTAGAGTTAGCAAAGGGAATAACTGTCTTGTTCATATATAAATATGTATATAGTTTTGGAATACTTGTTAACTGCGTTAGTTTATATCACACGTGTACAACCTGTCACCTGTATGACACACTGTGCAGCATGTGGCTCATTCATCTTGTCAAGCAGTGGCCGTCACCAATCCAGTGAGCTTAGCTGAGTATGTTCCCCCCTCTGGCATCGGTTGGTCATTCCCATTCTCCCTGCCTAGTACTCTTGCACCTATGCTGCTAGTTGAACATGGGTCACCAAGGGTGCAATTAGGGCTTTAGCTCTCTGTGCCACTCAACAAAGTTAAATATTTAGAACCACATTGAATCCCTTGAGTGACTAAACACCTACCATGCAAGAAGACAGATTTTTTGTACTCTGAAAAGTTAGAAGAAAAGGCTGTCAATACTCATTATGTATTTTCAGAGGATAGAAGTGATATGGCACAGTGCAGTTGTTTCTCCTGATGTACAGATAAAATAACCTGTAAAAACATTTATTTTATTTATTTCATACATTTGGTATCTGTGTAGGCTCTTTTGCTTAGTAGAGCTATGAAGCAATATTCCATGGGAGTGAATAAAAAATGGTTAGCAGCAAACATATAATGTACAGTTTTATATGAAATTGCTATTTACCAATAACTTCCAATTTAATAATGAAAGACAATACACTAACACAGTAAACTGAGCGCTTTCGGTATGATCAGTGTCCTACCTTCTTCAGATCTGAAGAAGGTAGGACACTGATCCTACCGAAAGCGCTCAGTTTATTGTGTTAGTGTATTGTCTTTCATTATTAAATTGCATTTATTGGTCCAATGACTCTGCTTACAGTGTTGCTTGCTGTTTTTGGTTTTACTAGTTCGTGGTTTTGTATTTAAGACTTGTTGGTTTCCGTAACAGAAACAGTATATTATAGGCATATGCTTAGTAGCATTTATTTTTAAAATGTACAGTACATTTCAAGGGGAATTATATGACTCTTTTGTGAATGATGCATGTAACATTTAAACAATCAGCTGAATACCTATAGCCATTATTTACCAAATATCACTTTATTGTTATGTAGCGTATCATTCAGACATAAAGGCATATAATGAACAGGCTTTCTAGCACAGGTACATACCAGAGGTTAAAACATGATAATTATGCAACTTAAAAGTGATGTTAGATAGTCTTAATTTATGTAGATGGGGGCCCTGTGAATCAGTCTGCTATATGAGGTGCAGTGCGTCATAGTTAGAAAATCTTGAGAAATGATCGATATATGGTGAAAGCTGCAGTAATAAGACAATGATAGCAGATAGATAATAGATGATCAATATATAGAATTGCTTTTCTAGTTGTCCTTTTATTACATGAATTGATAGAAAACAGACACAGAGTATATGAATAATAATCTTTTTTATCCTCTGTTGTTTATATTTTTACAAC
Source organism: Protopterus annectens (assembly GCF_019279795.1). NCBI lineage: Eukaryota > Metazoa > Chordata > Ceratodontiformes > Protopteridae > Protopterus > Protopterus annectens. The sequence continues at coordinate 48,288,061 of NC_056750.1, forward strand.
ATGAATACAGACATTTAGAAAAATGTATTATCAGAAATATTTACAGATGAAGCATATTAAAAAAGATTGCATGTAGACACGGGTGAAAGTCTAATCATGCAAAGCCAAAATTAATATAACTAAAATGGGGCTTTCAAAGAAGTGGTGTGTCCACGGGTTCATAGGTTCATAGGAGTGTACTAGGCTAATGACCACTAGGATCTTTTTAAATGTAACCATGCATCCCAAATGTCTGACACTTTCTGTTATCATTGATAAGTGTAAACAAAGGCTTGAGAAATGAAACATACACAAGCAGAAACCTGGGAGATGAAACATTTACAGGTCCATTACAGACCTAGCTGTCAAATCAGGGATGAATTTCCTGTTTCCTGTCCAACTGTCCAAGCTACACTTGAAATGGGTTAGGGAGGAGCTCTGCTTCACATGGATGGGGAGCCTATTCCACAGAAAGGGTAGTCTCAGGGTCTATATCATATATTTGAAGCTTCAAAATTTCGAACCTCATATGTTCGACAACATATGAGTGAAACTTGAAACCTCGAATATATAATAAAAAAGTAAAAAAAAAAACTTACTTTAATGCTCTGAGCAGGGGACAAGCCCCCCTGCACCCCCCACACCCCCCTACTTAAATATTCCAACTCCGAGACTGCACTTCAGTGCAGAAAAGGGAAATTTTCCCACTGTGTGTATTCAAACTTTTCAAAGTTCGATCATATGGTGTCAACCATATGACTTTCGAACTTCGAAACGCTCGGCAATTTAATAGGGACCCATCTCTGGGATGCATACCTATCTCTCCAGCTGGTCTTATTTATATCACAGGCAAGGTTTACATCTTTAGAATGGGTAATTCTGGTGCTGTTTATTCTGTGAATATGCATGACATCCATCAGAGTGGGGTCTGACACTGTCCTGTATGCCATGCATAGATCTCCCTTCAAAAGCCTGTACGAGACAGAATACAGGGATAGGGCCTTGAGGCAGTCTGCATAGGACATATTACTTATGCCATGTATTCTTTTAGTGAGGAACCTCTGTGGACATTCCAGTTGATAGATATGCCTGGTTAGGTACACTGCACTCAATGATAGGTCTGATGAATGCCATATGCAGTGGAATAATGACCCCCTTGGACCTAGATGCCATACCTTTCATTACAAGTAGCACAACATAGAATTATTTCCTGACTACTGTAGATATGTGATGGCCAAAGTCTAGGTTACTATGTGTGTCCACAAGTCCCTGACTACTGGGTCAATTCTTAGGGGTGTATTGTCAGTATGATAGTTATCAGAAGTAGATCACTTTCAAAAAGATACGATTATGCATTTCTTGACATTTAATGTTAGTCCATAGCTGTGACACAAGTTATTTGTGTCAGTCCTTCCTGGAAAATATTAGTGTCAGTGGAGGATTTTATCACTGCTCCTAATTTGCAGTCACTTGCAAATTTGATCAGCCAGAGGCCGTTGACATTAGCCTTGACTTCAGAGAAGTAAATACCAAAAAGGAGTGGTCCCAGGACTAATCCCTGAGGGACTCCACATATAACTGGCTTCTCTGTAGAAGTCAACTCACAGTTCTAACTTCCTGGGTCCTGTCTTTTAGCCATCTGGCTATTTATTGGGTGACATAATGGTTTATTCCTAGCCCTTTGAGTTTGTCAACAATACCCAAGTGGGGTATTGAGAAAAATGCTCTGGCCAGGTTAAGATAGGTAGTGTGAATTGTTTTGCCTTCATCCATTGCTTGGTGGCCTTCTCAAAGAAGTCCACCAGGATGAGTAAGCATGACCTGCAATTAACAAAAACAAATTGGGATGGGTCCAGTGTCTGGAGGCTTTTGTATGTCATTACTGATCATTTTCATGATAATGCTTGTCACTCATCCGGTTAGGAAAAACAGATGAACAGTCACGGGTTAGTGTCAAGCAGCTTTATTATATACAAACACATCAGGCTTAGGACTTAGTAACTTAAGCTTAGATAAACTTATAAACAGACTGACTACTGCACTCATGCATGTTAACACTGGCTGTTCTCTCAAAATGCACTGCTGCCTGCACGTGCTCACTATTTGCATGCACGTGCCTACACTTGGGAATGCTCCTTAAAGTTACAACACACGCTTGTTCTACAGCCTCCCTCTTTGAGAAATAGCTCATGCATTAAATGATACCATTGACTGACCTGTAATTGTATAGACATTATCCTTTGAAATGCAATTATACAGAACTAATTCTTTGACATGCAATTGTACAAAACTATACACAAAGGATGCATTATATATCCAGGTTGCTGTGTGTTTTACACTAGGTCTAGAAATACGACCTGATCATGTACATAAAAATTAAAACTTGGTCTAGTGATGGGAACTGTTTTTAAGGACTATTCAATTGTAAGGACATCTGGGATATCATCAGGAATGGGAATAGGTACTGAGACATGTTCTTTAACAGGAGCATTGTCTGGATTTCTCTGAGATCTAGAGTCTGTATCACAGGTACAATGATCAATATAATTTCTGATACAGAAAGAAGATGCCTGTGGTTTCTCCTGTATTCTACACCCTCAGATTCCACTAAGTAGGATCTTGGCCCGGCACATATACCTCTCATTTGACCAATTCGATTAAAGCCTTTCACCTTTTGCATCCTCACTCTCTCTCCTTCGGTCAGTGGATGAAGAAATCTGCTCATTTTATCATAGCTGGACTTCTGAAAGGAATGTTTTTTATACAGATGGGCTTTGATTGCCCTGTTTATTTTTTAGCATTAGCACCAACAAACTGGAACTGATAGCAAGGTTGTTCTGGTTTGCCTAGATAGAAGTTTCTGAGCAGGTGAGCCAAGAATATCATCATGGGGTATATTTCTGAGATTAAGCAAATTCAAGAAGATATTGGTATTGTCACACTTTGACCTCTCTACCAATTGCTTTGCACTCTGTACTGCACGTTCAGCCAGGCCATTTGACTGTGGGTATTCCAGACTGCTAGAAATATAGATAAAGTCCCACTATTTTGTAAATTTCTGAAATAATTGACTGGTAAACTGGGAACTGTTGTCAGAGATAACTTTGTATAAACTAACATAGACTGAGAAATGACGTTTCAGCTTAGTAATAACAGCACTGGACGTTAGGTTAGGTAGCAAATCGATCTCAAACCAGTTTGAATAAGAGTCTACCAACACTAAGTAATGCTGATTGTTCCACTCAAATATGTCAGTGGCTACTGTTGACCAAGGTAGTTCAGGGCTTAGCTGAAGTAGCTCTATTTGGAAATGCGGTTTAGTACTGTTGCATACTGAACAAGATGACAGTATGTTTATCAATATCTTTCAATAGAGAATGCCAAAATACTAGTCCTCTTACCCTTCTTTTGGTAGAATCTGAACCTGGGTGGCCACAATGTAAAATCTGAATGTATTCATGTTGTAAGGAAGTAGGAACAATAACTTTAGGACCTTTGAAAATGATACCATCTTTCATCAACATCTCATCTCTGTAAGAAAAACATGGTTGCACTTTTAGTGGTACACAAGATAGCTTTGATGGCCATCCAACTTTGATTAAGTGGTTAAGCTTTTGCAAAACTGGATCAGTCTTTTTATGATCTCTCAGCTCATCAAGTCTCGTGGTAGAAAAATTACGCACTTCCATGACATCGAAGTCAAACTTCTCTGCATCAAGCTGTTCTGTGGTATTTCTGGGCAATCTGAATAGGGTATCAGTCAGATAAAGAAGTTTGCCTTTTGTATAGACCATTCTGAAGCTGTATTTTTGTAATCTAAGCATCATTCTTTGTAGTTTTGCTGGAGGTGTATGCATAGCCTTCTTTAAAATGATGATTATAGGTTGATGATCAGTCTCGATCTGGATAGCTCGACCATAAATATACTCATGAATCTTCGAATATGTGAGCACAATTGCCAAAAGTTCCTTTTCAATCTGAGTATACTGCATTTCAGTTTGGGTACGAGTTCAAGACTTAGGCTACTGGTCTACCCTCTTGAAGAATAACTGCACCAAGACCAAGCTTTGAAGCATCACAGGAAACAACTACTGGTTTGTGGACATCATAGTAGCTAAGTGTAGGCAGATTAGCAATTTTCTGCTTGAGATTACAAATGTTCTCTGGTGCTGTTCCAACCATAACCAGGCAATGTTTTTGCATGTCAGCTCTCTTAAAGATGCTGATAACTCACTAAAGTCAGGTATAAACTTGCCCAAATAGTTAACCATACCAAGGAAATGCTGTAGGGCTTGGACATTGTCTGGAGTTGGCATCTCAAGAATGGCTGCTTGTTTGGACGGGTTTGGTCATAACCCTGAACTGGTAAATAAATGACCTACATAAGTAACTTCTGATGACCTGAATTTACATTTAAGAGGATTGAGCTTCAAGTTCACTTCATGAGCTCTGTCCAGAAGTCTCTTAAGATTTCTGTCATGTCCTGCTTCTTCATTGCCTCCAACCAGTGAATAATCCACAATTATTATACATGGATAACCTAAAAAAATTGCTCCATTGTGTTCTGAAAGACTTCACTGGCAGAATTTATTCCAAAAGGCATCCTGAGAAATCTGTATCTACCAAATGGGGTACTGAATGTAGTCAGTAGTGAAGATTTGCGATCAAGTATCACTTGCCAAAATGAACTCTTTAAATCCAAAACAGAAAAAACAGTGGCATTTGGCATAAGGGTAGCAACTTCCTTGTCTGTACACATAGGATGATGAGGCCTTTTTAATGCTTTGTTCAAGTCTCTTCGGTAAATACATATACGAATTTCATCTGAGCTTTTCTTATGAGCAACTACCATTGAAGATACCCACTCAGTTGGTTCTGTGACTAGACAAATCACACCTTGTTGCACCATCTTATCTAACTGGGCCTTGACTTTGTCCTACATAGTTATCGGAACTTTTCTTGCTGGTCTGACCACTGGAATGACTCTGGGTCTAATTTCATGGAGTATACAATTGGATGTTTGCCTAGCTTGCCATCAAAAATATCAGCATACTCTGAAAAAATAGCATCAGTGAATCCTGAACTAAGACATGTACATACATGATGTACTTCTTTGGTAAAGAAAGCAGTTTCATCCTTAGACTGTCTCTGAGAACTAATAATGACTGCACAGGTCTTTTAACTACATAAAACTGCAAGCTGTAACTGTTCCCAGCGATATAGCATGAAAGCATTACTGAGCCTTTGGTTTGAATCTCTTCACCTCCATAAGCAACAAGCTTCACACAATTAACCAAACTAAGTTGTTCACCAGCTCTTACTCTAGCAAATGTTTCTTCTGACATAACATTCCACTTTGAAGCAGTGTCTACTTTGAGCTCCGTGGGTTTACAATTGTTCAGGACAGTACAATACACTTTGTTCTTTGCCAACAGATCTACTGCATTAACCTTTTCCTCGACCACTGATACACTATCTACATAGAAACTAGGGTAGCAGCTTTCTACATGATTAACTTGCTTTTTGAGTGACATTTTTTAATAATAGAGTGAGGCTTGCTTGATTTACAAAACTTTTGAAAGTGGTTCCATTCTTTACACTCGTGGCATTGGTGACCAAATGCTAAGCACTTCTCTCTTTTAGACACATGATTGGTACCACAATTGTGACAGTTAACAATAAAACTTGACTTGGGTTTTTCTGACTCACCCTTGTACTGCACTGTGCATGTCTGTTTTACTGAGCTAGTCTTAGAATTTGCTGGAAAGGTACAGCTCCTCCCAGGAAAACCCATAGAGGTGGCAGCTACCATGTGCTTAGGCCTGTTTCTGCTAGCCACATGCTACATGCTGTCTACATTTGCTTTAGAGGCTGCTGAGACCATCCTTCTATCACTTGCAAGCATACTCGTGTGCCTTTCTGTGAGCTTGTGGATTTGGCAAATCTCTATAGCTTTGCTCAATGTTAAATCACTGTCTTGAAGCAAAATATTTCTCACTGCAACATTATTAACAACACACACAAGCCTGTCCTTTATCAACTCGTCTTTCAAATCACCAGATCTGCATGGTTTAGCCTTATTTCTCAAGTCAGTAATATAAGCTGCAAATGTTTCTCCTAGGTTTTGGTCTCTTGTATAAAATAAGTCCCTCTCTAATGTAACATTTGTCTGGGGGTTACACATTTCCCTATATTTGCATTTCAAGCACTCAAAATCCTCTCCTGATTCAGACAGTATAACAATATGGCAGGTTTCCCTCTCTCCTGCATGTACTGCTGGTGCATACACAATTGAACACTCTCTTTCAATGGCCTCTGACCCTGCTAAGTTAAGCAAAATGAATGACCTGGTATGTGCATCTCTCTCTGAAAAAGCTGCTTGTATGAAAATGTACTCCTGCTCAAATAATCTCCAGTTCTCTGCAATATTATGATTAAACACAAGTGGACTGGGTCTGGGAAATGTCTGCCATATCAACACAGTAGAAAAGACTCTTGAAATCACATACAAACATACTCACATATATTGTGAAAACTTTATGCCAGAATTTCTGACTATGCCCATTAGCATAATAGACTCTTTTATAATAACTGCACTTTGGGAAATAAGTATCTGTAGCACAAGCACACTGAAATCACTGTACTCTGTGAAGCCTCTCCTTATCAGTGGAAGAAACACTTTGAAATAACTGTCATTTGTGAATAAACTGTATATGGCATAAGTTCAGAGTAAGAAACACTTTGAAATGACTGTGCTTTGCAAATGAACTGAATGAACTGTATGAGCTGTATGCAGTTCAAGAAGCACTCAGGTCACTCCACAGCAGGTACAAATATGACTCTGTCATTGTCCATGTTGGTGTGAACGACCTGAGACATACCTCCCTGGACTACATGTAAAGAGACATAGAAGAGCTCTCTGATCATGTAGCCCAGGCTGGTATGACCCTGACCCTGAGTAGCATCTTGCCCTCACCAAGAATGATGCTACAGTATAAAGACAAAATGATCAATTTTAACAATTGGATAAGCTATTGGTGTCATTCAAAGGGGAACCAGTGTCTTGTCTGTCAGCCTGGGATGACATGCTCAACAAGACACGTTGCTTTGCCAGGGACGGCTTGCACCTGTCACCCTTAGGCTTTCGAATACTGGCTAAGGCTCTTGCCACCCCCATAGTGCTTTTTTTAGGCAAGGCTCAAAAGACAAACCCACCTCCATAGACAATACCAGAAACAAAAAACTAAGGGTAATGCTACTCAGTGCCAGAAGTCTAAACCTCAAGATGCACGCACTCGAGGCACTCCTCAGTATGGAGAAAATCGATATCTGTGCAGTAACAGAAACCTGGTTCAAGGCCCCAGAGAGCACCCTAGCACTATCAGGATTCAACTCATACCATTCTTTTTGGCCCCAGAACTCAGACCGAAATACTAAAGGCAGGGGAGTATCCATTTTCGTCAAGGATGCACACACCTCCAGGTTAGTGGCACTGCATGAGGCAGCGGAAACCATCCATGTGCAACTAACAGCAGGTAAAACTGATTTTTAGTTTGTAGCCTGCTACAGATCACCCACCTTGTCTCAGGACCCCCACTCGGCATTCCTGAGAACATTGGAGAATATAAAGGTCTCACCAAACACCATGATATTGGGGGATTTCAACTACCCAAACATTGATTGGGAAAATTACTCAAGTCCCAACTCTTTCGCCCAATGGTTCTTGGAGTTTGTAAACTCAAATGCCATGGAACAACTGGTCACCACTCTCACAAGAGGGAACAACATATTGGACTTGATCATCACCAACATGGGAGCTCAATGTTCCATACCTGAGGTAAACCCCACATTGGTAAGATCAGACCATAAACTAATCACAATGGACATCCACATCCCGTCCCCACCCCCAGCCAAGGAACCCACTGTGAAAAATTTCTCAAAAGCAAACTTCACACTTCTCAAGACCGAGGTGGAAAGTTTCAAAACTCCTGGGTAAATGGAAAATGCTACCCAAAGCACAGAATCCATTACAAATGCACTCTATGAGCACCTACAGGAATGCATGGATCGTGCCATCCCAAGTAAAACCAAGACTCACTCCTCCAAAAACCCCAGCCATAAATAAGCTATACATCAGAAGGAGGAAACTATTACATGATAAGGCAAAATCCTAAAAAGGGAAGGCATCCCTGATCAGTACTAGCAAGAAACTTCGATCCCTCATAAAATCATCAAAGGCTAGCTTTGAAAGAAAAATTGCCAAAGACTCTAAAGATAATCACAAGGCGTTCTTTAACTACATCAAGAATCTGGGTGGCAACTCTCAGATCTGCTCTGAGCTGGTGCAAAATGGCACAAAATACACTGAACCCAATGACATTGCCAACATCCTGGCAGACAGGTTCAGTGCAAACTTTACCCCCCTTCCCCCCCAAAAGGGCCAGTGTCTATCCCAGAAGAATGCAGTCCCCCAGACATCACAGACACACAGGTGAAAGCAGCCCTCTCCAAAGTAAAAAACACAGGATCAATGGGACCGGATGGTATCCCGGGCTGCATCTTACATGAGCTCCAAAATGAACTAAACCCTCACATAAATTCACTTTTCCAACTCAACCTTACCACAGGTTATGTACCCAAAGAATGGCATACAGCAACAGTGATCCCGCTCCACAAAGGTGGCGCCACAATGGATCCCGGGAACTATCGCCCTATAAACCTGACTAGCCTGGTCTGCAAGGCTATGGAGTGCATCATCATGGATCTCATAAACAAAGACACTGGGAATCTCCAAACACTGGACCCCACCCAATTCGGCTTTGTTAAAGGCAGATCTTGCCTCTTAAACCTAGTTGACTTCTTCGAAATAGTAACCAAAGCCATAGATGAGGGAAAGGTAGTCCACACAGCCTACCTGGACCTCACAAAGGCCTTCGACACAATACCCCACTCTGGCATCATAAATAAGCTTACCAGCTTAAATATTAACCCATATGTCACAAGATGGGTTGCAAACTGGCTCAGGGATAGAACTCACATGGTCAGAGTCACAGGTGCCATGTCCAACTCTAAACCAGTTACAAGTGGCATCCCACAGGGCTCAGTCCTGGGACCCCTCTTGTTTGGTATATACTTCTCTGAGGTACAGGCAAACATGGAAGGACTGTGGCTTACCAAGTTTGCAGATGATTGCAAACTGGGAGCCATAATCGACTCGCCGGCTGACACAAGCATCCTCCAGAAGGGCCTTACGGAAATGGATACCTGGTGTCAGAACCATGGCCTCAAGCTAAATGCCAAAAAGGGCATAGTCATCCCCTTTGGGAAAAACAAAGTGCCCACAAACTACCACATAGGAGGTAACCCACTAAGTATGGAAGAAGTAATTAGGGATCTGGGGACCCAAATAGATAGTAACCACTCCTTTGACAATCACATTGCCAAAGTGGTTAGAAAAACCTTCTGTATAGCTCACCTAATCACAAAAGGGTTCACATCTAGATCGAGAGGTCATTGTGCTCCTCTACTCATCGCTCATCAGGCCCATAATTGAGTACAATGCCCCATTTTATTTTATTTATTTATTTATTTTTTATTTATTTTATTTTATTTTTATTTATTTAAGAGGTTCTCTGGTTCGATTCTCGGCAGGGGTGCCTTCTGTGTGGAGTTTGCATGTTCTCCCTGTGTTCGCGTGGGTTTCCTCCGGGTACTCTGGTTTCCTCCCACATTCCAAAGACATGCATCTGGAGCATTTCTCCCCGGGCCTCCGCTGAAAACAGGCTCTGTGGAACCTAGTCGGACATTCCCGGTCAACAAATGTTAAATAAATAAAAATAAATAAAAATCAGGCCCATAATTGAGTACAATGCCCCATTTGGGATGTACCTTACCCGACACCTGCAACAGCTGGAGAGACCTCAAAAATACCTCACCAAGAGGATCATGGGCCCCAAACAGATGCCCTATGCAGCTCGACTAAAGAAACACCAGCTCTACTCAGTTGCTTACCACCTACTCAGAGGCGATCTCTGCCTGATGTACAAGGCCATGTCTAACCCGGAATTGTTGGACATGCTCCACCTCAAGAAAACCAAATCCATTAGAGCTATATGCTCCAGGGATTTAAACCTTAGCACAACATTAAATAGGACATGCTGGAGGGATAGATTCATATCCCAGAGGCTTCCCTTGCTCTGAAATAGAATCCCAGTTCATGTTAGGCAGAGCCCCTTGCTGACTCTCTTCAAGAGAAATCTTAACGAGTGGATGGGAAATCATAAATTTACTCCTGGGATCACTTCTATGGCCCTGCTGGACAGAGGCTCAGGAATCTAGTCTAAAAGGGAGGCAAAAGCCAACACATTCTGGCTAGGCTTATAAATGCCCTAGGGCAGATGGCCTAGTACCTACCTATGAACCTATGAAATAGCCGTACTTTGTGAAATAAATCTGTACAGTATAAGAAACACTTTGAAATGGCGGCACTCTGCGAATAAATGTATATAGCACAAGATACTTTTCAAAATGGCTGTGTTCTGACTGCATTTTGCGAAATAACTCTACTCTGCAACAGTAAACTCTTTGAAATAATTGCACTGTAATAAAACGCACACTGCAAACACTTTGCAGACACTGAGATAATTCGAACAACTCTAGTTATGCTTTGAATGACTTTGATCAAAGCAAAATAGTAGCTCCTGCCCAAAACACAGTCATTTACTAAAAACATGCCCTTTTAGGCCCTTATCATGCTCATTATATATTTTTTGTGCTCATTTTACCTTAAACATGCTTATTACATAAATTGAAGGTAATTCTGAGCTCCATATAAGTATCTCTGATAATTTTATCAAATATCATGGTTTCAAACATCTTGTTTAATCAATAACATGTTTTGTGCCTTTCGTTTGATTAATAGTACGTTTTGTACTATTCGTTTGATTAATACATTTTGCGCTTTACAAATGCATCATATAGTTTGCTTTACAAAATATATCATTTGTGCAAGTTCTGGTTACCTGAAATTAATTTCTGGCCTTTTTTAATTGTTTGAGCACATGTATCACCCAGCCTGCTCAATATACAGTTGTCATCAAGTCTGCACCTCATGGCTTGAAGAAGTTGTACTCTCAATCCCAGTTCTGATACCACGTTGCTTGTCCAGTCAGGATAAAACAGCCGAATAGCTGTGGGTTCAGTTCAAGCAGCTTTATTATATACAAACACATCAGGATTAGGACTTAGTGACTTAAACTTAGATAAACTTATAAACAGACTGACTACTGCACTCATACATGTTAACACTGGCTGTTCTCTCAAAATGGCACTTCTGCCTGCACGTGGTCACTATTTATATGCATGTGCTTACACTTGGAAATGTTTCTTAAAGTTACAGCACACATTCTGTTCTACAATTCTTTCTTTGGCTTTACATATGAGACTAATGAGACTTATGGGTTTGCAGTTTTCAGGGTCTGTAGATGGCCCACCTTTGTGCAGCGGGATGACTGCTACTCTTGTCAATTCTAATAGCAGTTCCAGAGGTCCTGATAGGTTATGCTTTATGCTATTTAGAAGGCACCCTGAAATATTGTCAGGGCTCATCAATGCAGTGTTTTTAGCCTTAGAGAGAGCATTGAGGACATGTTTCCTAGTGATCGTAGGGGGAGTTATATTTGATATCTCCTGAGGAGAGGTTGAGGGGGAGAGATGGGTAAAGGTAGAGCTAAATTTATCTGCCAGCAAGTTTGCTATGTCTTCTGGTTCAGTATAGGTAGCTCCATTAACAATTAGCTCTGCACCCAATTGTGTCCTGCCTTTGAGGTTGTGGACATACCTAAAGAATGCCCTGTGGATGTCCTTAACCTGGAAGTGCATATTTACCTCACATTTAACTTTGCTAGACATTATTTGTCCTCTGAGTTGTTTGTTTCATTTCATGAGAGTGTTTTTATCCTTCAGGGTGCTATACTTTCTAATTTTTGCCATGATTTTCTTTCTTTTGTTATATAGCCTATTGATGTTGTAATTCTACCACATTTTCTAAAACGTATCCAAGACAAACAAGCATATAGTTTTAAAGATAGGAATCTTGACCCTGCTTTTGAGGCTGGACCCAGCATGCACCTCTGCATTCCTCATATTAACATTCTCATTCTGAGGTTATTTAAGTTCAGCAATTGTGGGGGACAGAGTCCATCCAAATTCTACATGATCTGGATTTGGTCAGTATTTTGTGTTGCTTCTGAGAACCATCAACGTTGTCTCTTACTGCATCAATAAAACTCACCTTTCACCCTGTTGTTTTCCATAAATATAAGAGAATAACAGTATGCCATCCATTTTAAGCTAACGTAGTGTGGGTTCCTTTACTATAAAAGGAAGTTGATTTTATGTGTTAGCTGGGAAACAGCCACATGGACCTTTTCCAGACTCAGACTGGGAGGTCTTTTTGGTTAGGTGACTTGCTCAGAGTCAAAGCAATAAGCAAACGACTGGAGATCGAGGGAATCAAACTCTGGACCACAGAAAGCAGCTCACAGCCCTAATCCTGTTCACTAACTGTAATGCTTCACAAAAGAGGCTGCTGATAATTAGAACAGCACTCTTGAAGAAAAAGAATAGTCAAAAGTGTTAAAGAAATCTAAGAATAAAAAGGACAAAAATAAGGTAGTATTTGGAACTGTTACTTGTTGGTTAGGTAGTAGATTCTGCAAAACCAGGTCAACCAAGTGATCCTTTGTTGTTGTCAGGTTTTGTATGTATATCTGAGTAAAAGCCATGTCATTTTTACTGCCTCTTAAACATTTTCTTGACACCTCTATAATGTTCACACAACACACCGTTTAAAATTAATGCTGTCAAGTCTAATTCACAGAGCTTTTTTTTTCATTGGAGTAAAGTGATGCCAATTGTCAGTGTAGAAATACAATTGCTGTATATCTTGCTATTTTTATATAACTGATTCACATACAAAAAGCTTACTATTTAACAGGTTCACTAGAATCTATACTATAAGTAAGCTTGCTTAATCAGTCAGCCTTGCTTTCCCGTGCTGTTATTTAATCGTGCTTTGAAAAACAACTAGGAAATTATGCTTTATAAATTAAAACTTCATACCAGCTCTGTAATGAAGTTTCTTGTATCCCATTCATTCAGTATAATGAAGTAGATGTAACTGAATTCAAGTCCAGGAATATCTTCAGTGGGTACTTTCACTATGTCTGTAGCACTTGAGTTAATATATCTTGTGATACGATTCCTTAATAGCCCCGAAGACTTGGAATTCAAGCTCTTACCAATTGCAGAGCGTTCCCAAGACAGGTCTTTTTCCATAGGTGCAACCAAGACGTTTGCCTGTGAAAATAAGAAATTAAAAATATTAAAGTTTTAAGCACTCACCCACATCCCTTTTCTTGCTCCCTATATACTGCTGTAAAGAGTGCCTTCTCACCAAAACTAGGAGTAGGAAAGTCATTCTTTGGTGCATGCAACAAAGTTGTCTGACAACCGTTGTTATAATGTCTGACCTTTAAGAAATTGACAATTAAGGCTTCTTTAAGCCAACATCCTCCTATTTTTCCACCCTCCACCACAGCTCCTTGCAAAGTCATGCTTGTAAAGTTCTCATTTGCCTTCTTGATCTGTTGCATTTCATCTAACATTCTATCCAGTAATGTCAGTGCATTTACAGGCTGATAACTGCTATAAGTCTGGAAATTATACTCGTTAAGTACTAACTACAGTTTTACTACTAATCAGAGTTAAAAATAATTCTGACGGATATCATAGGTGTTTTGCCACTGATATAATCTTAATCAATACTTTTAATCAATTTACATTAAATTAACTCCGTATTAAAATTGAATTTAGTTGAAGTTTACAAAGACATTCATGAAATTGCACTTTTAGTCTCTCTGACAACTGGACAATGACATAATGGACACAATGTTCGAGCACAAAGAGGTCAAGAATCAAATATTACCATGATTTCCACTTTATGTGTATTCCTCTCTAGTTGGGAAGCTTCAATTTGATGTAAAAATGCCATCATATAATTTCTGCCATGCAATGCAGACTGTTTTGTAGCGTGCGAACTATATTTCTGTAATTAGTTTTCCTTTTTAATGTAATTATGTATATATGTGTCAGAGTACAAAGTAAAACAATTTTTCAGTAATGTATTGGTAATATATGACATATAGGGCAACTAATAAACCTGGTCCACAACGTGTGATTCTCATGGTAGATCATCTTTTACTGAATGGCTGTGAAAGGTAAAGAGGCTTAGGCAAAGCTTAGTGTGAAGTGGGCTATGGTGGAACCCCCAGGTCAGAGATGGAGAAGTCTGGAGATTTGTAACATTTGTATCAAATGCGCCTGATTAGGCTATAACAGGTGCAGTACAGGAAGGGGAAAATCTAAAGATAGAGTGAGGAACTAAACACCCATTACGGATAACAAGCAGAAAAGATGCCTGTGTAGTAAAGTGGAGGAGATGGAGGTGATGGGACAGGACTGACCAGCTCTGAACGGGAGAGAGGGTAGAGGAATGACAGCCCATAGTAATAACCTATAGGCAGCAGGAAAAGAATGAAAGCAGCAAAGCATGGCGGGCCTGGGATAGACATATGGAGGAGTATGGAATAAGTCTATATTAGTAATTGAGGATGGGACTTTGAGGGCAGATGTGATTGAAATGAAGTGCCAGTGATGTGTATGTTCTTCTATTTCTTCTGTTTCATGCGGAGGAGGATAAGAAGAATATGCACCCCAGATAAATGTAGTTCAGGTGAATGATGGAGCTTGTAGCAGAAGGTGCTTTGAAAAAAAACTTGTCAAAGGTAGACTGTAAACCTGTAACTTTGGCTGGCTGGTAAATATGCAGAGTTAAAAAGAAGAGATGATGTATGGTCACTAACCACATTTTTGACTGATGATGTTTATTTCAAACTAAAAACGTAATATTTGTTTTTTTTATGTAAATTGCTAGTGCATCTGGGAACTGGCATATTTTTTCTACTTATGTGGATATGCAACCATCTCTATCCCAATTCAGTGGAAGGAAAATAATAATAATTTACAAATAGTGTGTCACTGCAATGGAGGAGAATATTCTGATAGTGGTCTGTGACTTTCTAAAACAAATAACTTTTCACAAACTTGTACTATTTTGGGCATGGTAAAAGTGAAAATATTCTCCCAAAATGTAGAATGTTTGGGGTTAATAATGCATGATGATAATCAAATAAATTTATGCTGAAATAATTGTAGTTAAGAAGTAAATATGGAAGAAAACAGATGTCAGTGATGGTGACTGATTTACATTTCCTTGCTTTCTAGCAACTGTGAAAATGTATAGCAAAATTTATTAAGTGACATGCTTGCTATTTAAATACACAAATTATGGGGAATACAAAGGTATATGATTTATGTGGGGGGAAGCTTTCAGATTTTCCTATGACAAACGTACATTATATTATAAGTGTATCATGAGAAGAGATACTTGTTTTTTTCTTTCCTTTATTACAGGTTTGCAGGGTTAAACTAGGGAATTGAACCAGCAGACCTTTAAGAGCCTTGCCATAGTAAGTTCTATTATTTGTTTCCTCTCTCAGTAATGACCAAAGGGATGACCTGGGGGTGAATATAGAGATTTTCATGCATTCATAAGGGTGATTTTAATGAGGATGTGACAGCTATTTTATTTGATATGGAGGGGGAGCTTATTCTATCATTAGATGATCCTTTAGGAGAGATATCTATCCTGTCAAAAGGTTATGTTAATATTATAGCATAGATTTAGTTCCTTAGATTCAGTGGTATTACTGATTCTTTCAGTATATAAGAGTTCTAGGAGAATTATGTTCTTTATTGTCTTATAAGCCAAGCAGAAGTTGCCATATAATAGGCATCTGTAGGAGACAGAATACAATGAGAGAGTTCTGAGATACTCTGTGTAGCTTAAAGACCTCATACTCAAGACTTTTGGTTCTCAATCATTGTGGTTTCTCATGCTGTATAATATAGTAGTACAGATACATGCCAAAGGGGTCATTATATTTTATTATGGCCCAGAATGGGAAGGAAGAAAAGGGGACAATAACTTTTCTGGATCTGGAGGATATACCTTTCACAATTAGTTGACCTAGGATGAAATATTTCATAATGACAGTTTCTATATAGTGGTGAAGGCAGAGTTCATTGTCAATGTGTTTGCACAGAATCTCTACTGACAGCATCAGCTCTGAAAAGGGTATCATCTAGATGATAGGTGCAGGTTCTTGTTTTTCTTTTTTTTTTTGTGTGTGTGTTTAGATTTTAGCCTGTGGTCTTAAAAGCTGGAATTAATACAAGTTAGTTCCTTTTGTAGGATGTAAGCATTTGCTGGAGAATTAATGACCATATCAACTTTGCAGTCAGCGAACTTTGTAAGCTAGATACTTTTGAAATAAGTATGGACATCAGTAAAGTATATGTCGAAGAGGAGTGGACCCACTATGGAACCCTGTGGGGTACCACTGATGACTAGCCTTTTAGTGGAAAATGTGCCATCTGCTCTTCCTGTATGAGTTCTGTTTATGAGCCATTTGGCTATTCAGTTGATTATTTAGAGGTTAATATAATATTTAAGTGGGTAAGTTAATCAATAATACCAGAATGTGGACTAGATCAGAAGATTTTAAAGTGTGTACTCTATGTCCATTATTCAGTGCTTCAGTTACTTTCTCAAAGAAGACCACCAGATTAACAGAGAATATCTCTATTTTTCACAAATTCATATTAATGTGGGTTTATGTATTGTAGGCTGCTTATATAATTTTATTTATAAGATGCATGATAATGCTCATCATTACTTTACAAAAAGTGCTGGTTAGAGTAATGGCTGTATAGTTGCCTGGGTCAGTGATAGGGCTACCTTTATGTAGAGATACCACCAAGCTTCAGGAACATATCCTGTGGACAGGCTAGAACTGAATAAGTTCAAAAGTCTGGGATTCTGTCTCTGATGCTAGTGATATGGGTTCAGTTATTATCCCAGATTCTAGAAGGCCTCAGAAGAAGAATAAACTTGAACTGAAAAAGGTGCACTCCTCTATCATATACCTAGCAAGGATGAGAAACTGCCACTGGTGCACTACATTTCCCTGTAAAAAACACTGAGATAACCTACAGAACTTCAAAACACTGAAACACTGAGGACTTAAGAAAATGGTTTGCATAGAACACATTATTATTATTACAATTATTATTATTATTATTATTATTATTATTAATGCACTTTTGTGTGCCAAGATAAAGCATAATATAATATAATATAATATAATATAATATAATATAATATAATAATATAATATCATATAATATAACATAACAGACATAATATAATATAATATAATATAATATAATATAATATAATATAATATAATATAATATAATATAATATAATACAATATAATATAATATAACATAACATAATATAATATAATATAATATAATATAGTTCACCTAAAAATGACGATGACTCCCATTAATTTAGTGGCTGGATACAACTCTGCTATTTTTTTGGATTACTTTAAATTTATAGTTATAAAAAATACAAATGGTGTTCTAAAAAGATTAAAGAATGGGATAAAAATATAACTTATAAAAAGGTTATATGATGAGAAATTAATTCAAAAGCTAACAAAGACAGGATTAAAATCATTCTTTACATAAATGAATATCAAAAATAAATCACAAAATAGAACTGGCTCTAGAAAAAGTAAATTCTCATGCTTTACCTAGATTGGAGAACAGATCTAAACTCATTAAAAAAAAAACAAATCAAATAAAATGTATAAGTAATGAAGATATATGGACAAAGTAATCAGATTTAGAGGACATATTACAAGCTTTTTTATAATTACTTTAAAAATTTAAATTTAGATGATATTGATGCAGAAATAAGAAATTATATACATTTCTAAACAATAACATTAAAACAATTTCTGAAGAATATATACATTTTTTATGAAAGATACCACCATTTGTGAAATTAAAAAGCAGACTAAAAACTCAAAAATAATAACACACCAGGTCACGGTGTTATCACAAAAATATGTACATTTTATCATGAAATTACAAAATTGTTTAGAAATGTTTGCATAATACAAAATAAATCTGAAATGCCTCCCTCATGGAAATATTGTTTAATATCCCCTATACTGAAGCAAGATAAATATTCTGAAAGATGTTCTTCATGCAGTCCTAACTATTTGTTGAATACGGACTATAAAGTATGTTTATATAATTATGAACAGATTAAAAGACAAAGAAATCACAATGACCAAACTTCTTTATTTTAAATAGAAAAACACCTCCAAGATAATTAAAAAATAACAATTACTAATTATGCTAATGCATATAAATCTAAATTTAGCATTATAAGTCTTGATTTGGAAAAGGCCTTTAATACAGATAATTGGAAATATTTATTTAAATCTTTAGAATTACACGAGTTTTATGCTAAATTTATAACTATATTAAGTAACATTATGCAGGCTCAAAAGCTCTTTTTACGATTGGTCTCTTCTTATCATAAGGATTGGATATTAAAAAGGGAACTAAGCAGGGATATCTTCTCTGTCCTCCTCTTTTTGCACTTGTTATTAAACTGCAGAATTTATTAGAGATTCTAAAATGTAGATGGTTTTAAAGGTAATGATTTTATATTTTGAAAATTCAGGTTTTTTTTTTGCTGATATTTTGATTACTACCAGTGACAGTGATAAATCTGAGTTATTTAATTCTTCTAAATACTTTGAAGATATAAAATGAAATTTAATAATAAAACAGAAAATCAAGATAGATCATACTCTTAGTTAAATTAAAGTTGTGAAGTAATAAAAATAACATTAAATAATTGATTTGTATTTATATGATAATTAGATCAGATTATAAGTGAAAGTTGTTACTTTATAAATATAATGAAACCTATAGACGCTATAATTGATAAATATAGTTTTCTTTTCTTTAGAAGATAAATTGTATAGTTGTATATGGTCTACAGTTGATATTCTTGATTCTGAAAGCAGATATTATACATAAATTTAATAAAGTGTTACTATTTATTATTGTTTCTAGAGCATTTTACAATATCTATTAAAGGTCTTATTAGACCTTGGGACAGTGCTGACATTAATTTTCCAAATATCTCAAATTATGTAGTGTCCTCCTCCATAACAACATTATTACTTTGAGTTGATAATTCCTATGATTCTCAGTGAATATTATTACATACCTCCATTTGTGAAAATTCAGTGTTAAAAACTATTCATCCGTCATTTAATATTGTTAATAATAAAATGTTATGGATGGTAAAATATTATATAAAATCCTTCCAAAAATAAATACTTCTAAATATATTAGCTCTTTATTTAAAACAATAATTTTAAAATGCTTATTTAAAGAATTGGTTATACAATATATTAAGAGTTGCTTACAGTAGGATGAATATGAAAGTAACTTTCATGATCAAATGTTATAGTTAAAAAAAGGAATTTAATTTATTGGTTTAATTGTTTTGATGGTAAAAAGTTAATAGTTGAAAAAAAAGATAAAGAAATATAATTTTAATTCTATTTTTGATTCAACACTAAAAATCTTATAAGAAGATTGGAAAATATGAGTGACTTGAAAAATGAAATACTAATAGAAAATTATAAGATATATGAATTTTCTCTTTAATTGTGTATGGTAATTAAGAAATTAAACCACTTTTATATAAGATAAGTAAATTAGTATAAATATTTATTTTAAAATAAATTATGTATATTGGGACTACTTATCCAAACTAATTCATATGATGCTAAAAATAATAAATGTAAAGGTTCAATATTAAAATCAGATAGTTCTACCTCGTCTAGCAATTACTGTGTGATTTTTACATGGAAATATTTAAACACAGCCTTTATCACACCTTTTATTTATAGATGTGACAAAAATAAAGAATATACTTTCAAGATGTCTCACATGGTTTGTGGTCTGAAAAAGGCACTATTTCAGAGTCATTGATATTGATTAATTCTCCTATTCCTATCAAAAGAATACTCCTTATTGTGGACCTTATTAGCAATATTGAGAAAAATAATTACATTAAACTTCAGATAAGAAATGCACATAGTTTTAAAGCTACTGTGGTATGTCATAAACAAATTGTTATTAATTCTTTAAGATTAAATGAGAAAGTGAAAACTCACCAAAACTGGACAAAGCTGAAACAGTTACTTAAAAATTAGAAAAGTATTTGATTGTTTCACTTTTTGACAATAAGTGTGTATATTCTTAAGATGTTACGTTAACTTGTTACCTGCATTATTTTTTATTTACATGTCATTATAAATTGTAAATAGTTTTATGCCAAAGTTTAGATCATTGCATTAATTGTTTATAAAAAAATACATTTAAAAAAGTATACACACTGTACTGGAAAATACAAACCTTTAATGAAAGTATGAGCTTTCATTCTATAAAAAATGTAATGTAAAAACTTCTCCAGATAATAGTGCTCAAGTTCAAGCATCTTAAAAATATACTTAACATATCATACAACACTAAAAAGGCCAATGAATGATTTTTACTAACATCGCAGTGGATTAAATTAAAAAAGTAATTAAATTCTCATTGTCATTTGACACTGGGGGTCTAAAGGAGTTGAACCTAAACTGCCAAATCAGCTCATGCCTTTCCAAAACTGCATTCAAATCTATACCTACAAATTCAGTCTTAAATTTCTCTACTATAGTGAATAAAAATCATTTAAAACCTTCACATTGTTTACTGTCCTTTATAAGAGCATTATTTCTACCACTAGTCTTAACTACTCTGATATGCACTGCTATCCTTTCAGTTTACTATTTGTTCTTCCTGTACAGGAAGCATCACAAGACTGACACTGGGTGTGATAAATATCACTGTTACTTTCCCTGGTGTTTCACTTGAATCCAACAGCCCCCTCTGTGTATAAATTCTGATCATGGGGTCAGTTTTAAATAAATCTGCACCATCTGCATCCAAAACAAGAGTAAATACGAGATTGCGTTTACAACATGGAATTGTTCATTTTTCCCAAATACTTTTAGGTTTCCTTCCTCTCTTATCTATCTCCTCCAGAGGGTGTCTTGCCCTCTTAAAATGTTCCAATAATTTATAACTGTACTTTTAATTCCCTATCACTGTTATAAACTACAGGAAATGTAATCTGTTATGTCCAGTGTTTAGTATTTCTAACAGCAACCAGCACTTTTTATTAGGGGTCATGATGGTGGGATCTATTACCAAACACTCTCAAAAAAGCTTTCTCTATAATCTCTTCAGGATAACCCCTTTCTTAAAAGAAGGTAATAATCTCCTTGCATTTTTTCAATAAAACACAATCCTCACTATTCAGTCTAGAAGCTCTATCAAATTGATTAACCAGAAAGTACCAAGGATGTTGTCCACTCCACCACAAAAGAAGGCAAGTCAGAAGGATCGCCGTGCATATAAAATAATCCAAGAAATGTTCCACCAAGTAAGACATAAAAACACAATTTATTGGTCTGAGTTCTTGGGGTACATTCTGGTTATTTATGCTTTCTATCTTGACATACCGACTATCAAATTGATTCTTAGCTATGCTTCTTTTTGCATGTGTGGAATGCATTCTAGTGTCATCTATTTCTTGTCACTGACCTGTTGCCTGTAGAGCATAGTGTACAACCATCCTTTATCACTCCTGCACACTCTCATATATAAATAAACAATCTTGGAAATCCAACTGTTAAATTCTAACTTAAGATAGGTCAAGAGCAGTGGAAGAAAACTAACCAGAGTGTTTTAGCACAGAGATATCACAGCACTGGCTTCTTGCTGACAGAGTTAGCAGACGAGGGAGTGTTGGACCATGAGACCTTGTTCTTACAGTAAAAAATGCCAGTTTGGAAATGGCAATAATGCTGTAAAGATGATTGAGGAGAGCTGGCTGCCTGCCTTTTAAAAGTTTGGGAATATGGAAGTATTGTAAGATGGTGTGCGTGGTATTTAGTACAAAAAGGACATGGTAGCTTATATGGGTCAATGAAGGAGGAAAATTCTGGATAACTTTATTTGTTCTTTAAGTTAGAAATCTAAAGGTATTTATTTATGTTTTAGAGGTTTGGAAAAGCATGGGAAGCAAATGGCAATTTTAAACAAAAGTACATGCTTTTCAGCTGAATGGGAACATTAAATGGTGGCAATATTTTCAGTTAAAAGATGTGCTGCACCATGCAAAGTTCAACTGGTCTGCAATGCATGGTTTGTGCAGCTGGTGGAGTTAAGGAGTAAGTACATTCAGGGGGATTTACCCCCTATTACTTAACTCTGGCATATTTGCCTAATGTTAGTGAGTCAGAGATAAAATGAACTGGAACTATTACATAATGTATGGCAGGAATACTTTCAGGTAAAGATTTCAAAAAGAATTTCAAGTAAGATATTGCATACTATAAACAATTTTGGTTTACCACTAATAAGAAGGCATACTTTTATAAAAACATTTATATTTTTAGCAAGCTTCCCTTTTGAAATAATCGTCAAGAGGTGGAAGGGGGAGGCAGTGATGGCTACTGGTGAAGTGGGGTGGAACAAGTAGATTATAATCACATAATTTGGTACTGTCATGAAGTACAGAGGCTATGACAGATTTGTATAGATAAAATGACATGTTCCACATATGTAATGCTACCCCAAGATGATGTTGATAATGTAATATACTGGCTATTCATGATTACTGTTCTTAATTCTCTTTTATCTACAACATTGTCTGTTTGGATTACCACTGTAGTAACCACATTCATTGCTAGCATTTTCAAATGGTGGAAAACTTTTCCTATAGATTTTGGATTCATCATCATATTTATTCTTCAAAGAGTTATACATGGATAAGTCATGAACTGAATATAGTTGCATTGGCAAGAACTTCATTTTATTCTTAGTTATCAATTTCATCATATATAAGTGTACTGAGTGCAGGGGGAATGGGGGAGGTCAATTGCTGTTTTATATATGCAGATATTATATTTTGTTTATGTCACTACAGATGCTTCAATAACCATGCATCAAGATTCAATAAACTCTGTGTAGGTTCTGTGCAGAGCCTACATGTAGTTTTTTCACGTGCACGATACTGCTCATCATGTGACATCATGTGGCATTATACCATGAATATTAATGATGAGCGGCAGCAAGTGAAAGCAAGGTTTTGTGGCTCATGAAACCTGTACACTGAATATGCATCATTCCACACAACCTTTTATTGTAAGAAATGTGCTCAATCACTGAACTAATGTGGGGACAAAGGGTCAAAAATAGGGACAGATGTACTTTGTGTTAGCATGCATTTTCTGAAGGATATAAAATACAAAACAGAAATGTATGTCATTATATATTGACTTGAATTGTCAGTGATTTCCCAGTAATCCACACATTTTACAAGGAACAGCCCAAAAATATGATGCAAACATCTGGACATTCTGCAAAACTCTGGACAGTCTCCCTTTTATGTTTTAATTTTTTTCTTTTTTTTAGGCCAATGTTTGCACAATGCACCACTTGGTATAAACATATTTGGCTTTGCTCATCTGGTTTGCACAAAGCACAGCAGCACACAAACTGGTGGAACAGACCATCCTGGATGTAGACAGGACCCAGACAGCCACAGACATAAACCAGATGCATTCAATTAATAATATTGGCTATCATGCAAACACAGTAAGCGGTGTTGCTCTACAATTAAACGTGAGGACTTTACAATAACTACTAAGATAGGCATATGATGTTACTAATCCAGTGGCAGCAGGTGTTAAGTGTAGTTGTGGAGTGCACATGGTCCAGGGTATACAAATTTTGTTTTACTGTTGTGAGACTGCACATTATAGCACTGATGTGCAATGTACAGAACTGATTTCTGTATCATGCAATAATTCTTTAAAGAAAAGAATTGGGGAAAACAGGAAAGTGATGAAATGGGGAGCAAGCAGGGAGAAGAACAAAGTGAAAGGAGGGAAGGAATGTGCAGGAAGGATGTAGGAAAGAACCATAGTTATCCTTTCTTCAAGAATAAAACATGAACATATATGCACAAATGTTGCTGAATTTGGACCGTCACCTTCAGTGAGAGGGGTGATCATAACACGATCTGTTGTATAGAGAACTGGACTGAAGATAATGTGTGTGAAACAGAGAGCTATGTATGGGATATATATATATTTTTTTTGGCAGACAGATACCCTTTTTTTTATTTGAGAGTGAGAGGAATGTTGGGGAAGGGATGTAGGAATGTCGGGGTGTGGCAAGTTGGGCAGACGAGAATGCACTTGTAGACAAACAAGACAAAAAAGACAAGAGACAGGGACAGTGAAGGACACATGAGGTGGGTAAACATCATGGTTGGGGTGAGGGTGAGGACATTGCGATCTCATGGACATCAAGTTGGATGACAGTGAAAATCAAATCCTCACCCACTGGACTGTCATCATTGTCACCTCACTGTACTGATGACTGCAATGCCTGATGTCCGTGTCTCATTGTGTTATTTAATACAAACATGGAGAGCAGTGTCTCCATCCAGTGTAGGTGTGCACCAACTGTGTGGTGCACAGTCCTACACACCAAACCATGCAGGTCATCAGGGGGATAAATTCACCACCTCTGCCACTGCTCCTGGAGGCAACCAGTGGTCTATCCTGCAGGGTAGAACAACATGAGGGGCCAGGTAGTGCAGGGGCAGTAGAGAGGTGCTACCAGGTCATGCAGCAGATATGCTGGGAAATGGTGCTGTAGCCAGTGGAGTGGGGACAGGAGGATCCCATGGGACAGGCCTACCTTGCTGTTTTGTGGGGTAAAAAAAAAATAAAAAATGAAAAAGAGAGAAAGGGGTTGGGGTGAGAGAAAAAAATGGAGAACATTAATAACTTCATATATGACATACAAAGCATTGATACAAATATTTGACTCTATTCTATTACTTTGCTTTTAACTCCTAACAAATACCTTTGTTTACTGTTAAGACTACCCAGCTCCTAACAGATGCACAGTACACTACATGTTCCAGTAAGCAGTCCTTGTGCATACATTGCACATATGTGTGTCCAATTATACTGATTACAGTTTACAGCAGGCCAGTGGTGCCACTGCTTTAGCGCTCTGATGTTACATTGCCATATCGATGAAAACATAACAGTATTGTACATTTGGGAAGTGTGGATTTTGAAGGCACAACCTATTACTACTCTGTAATGCTGAACTGTTGTTTTGGCTTCCAGAGTAATGTATGCATACTTTCCTATTACAGTTGAGAAATGAATGCTCAATTTGATACAAATGTATAATTAACCAATAAATGTATCATAACTTTTAATGCTAAAATAACCCTACTGTTGGGATGCATACATTCCACATGCATCTCACATTCATGCCAATCTGGCTGCATGAGTTCACACATTCAGTTCTCGGTCTGTGATGGCTGTGGAAAAAACAGAACAGAATACCATTAAGCATACCAGTCCTGACTACATCCACCTTTTAACCTTGACAAGTAGTCTCTGTAAATGATACTTACACATCGGTGGGGGGCCCACAATCCTACATTCCTCAATCCAATGGTCAGAGATATCCCTCTTCCTCATCCTGATCTCTGTAGTGATTTCTACATCGTTTATTAGTGCAGGGGCCTGGGCCAGACTATTCCATGCCTCTGCCTTGTAATCTGAGCCACAATAGTCTCTTTGCAAAAGCCTGGGTCCATGTTCATTTACTAGGAGTCCAACAAACACTTTGGACTCCTGGACACCCCATCTTTGAACACAGAATCTCAAAAACTCTCCAGGAACACCTGTCATGCCTATTACAGCTCAAGATTAATGAAGAACAATGTTTTGCAGCCAATTGCAGGTATCTCACTTACTGAGAGTGTGCACTTTCTTGTTTTGCAACATTTGAAAGTGTTGCGCATCACTTATCATTGAGAAATACATTGCGCGAGAGTGCGTGCTGCTGGGAAATGTGTTTGTGTGATTGATGGCCAATAGTATTAAATGAATGCATCTGGTATATGTATGTGGCTGTCTGGGTCCTGTCTGAGACCTGGGTGGCCCATTCATCTTGTCTGTGTGCTGCCACTTTACATCCAAATGAAATGCACAAAGCCAAAGCTGTTTGGTGCTAAGCGGCACATTATGCAAACAGTGGTCCCCCCAAAAAAGAAAAGAATTGAGGCACAGCCCCCCCCTCTTCAGTGAGGCCAAGAATACAATTATCGTTGACACATCATCAATACTATGGCAGCAGATCATTGCAAACATAAATGTCATGGGTGGTCATAGTTGAACATATGAGCAGGTCCCCCACAGTGTCACTGACATGATAACAGCTGCACAGAGGCATGCAGCTGCTGTTGTCCAAGACCAGAGGGTAGCCAGGGTGGGCCTGGGGCAATGACACTGAGCAGGGAAGTGCGGCAACTGTGGCTTCAGTGCCTGTTGAGTCCAGCCATAGCCAAAGTGCTGGTGAGGTGCCACACAGAAGGGTTAATTGGGGTGCTCAGAGGAGCCCTGCTGTCCCTCCACCTGATGCAGGTATCTCTTCTCGTTTCACACAATGTATGTTTAGGGCAGTCATGGGGGCACAAGCACATTTGGAAAGGCGCTCCAGACAAATGCTCAGGCTTTTGGATGTGGCACTGTCTGACATGCTTGACTACCTCCACAGTGTCTCTGATTCCCTGGATCAGATGAATGACAAGTTGGAATGAGGAGTGTCTGTGATAGACCAATGGGTGTCTGTCATGGAATAAGCAGTGCTTTCGATGGAACATCTGTTGGGAGGGGAACAGCATCATTGTGGGAGTAGGTCAGCTGCAACATCTGCTGATAGCCAATATGGCCATGCCCAATCATGCTCCCATAGTGATAGTACTTCTGCTGGCCCATCTGTGAGTGTGCTGTCCACACCCAGATGTGGCATGCCATGGGGTTGTGGTCCTGGGCATTGGTGCTGGGCATTCCCATGAAGGGAACACATGCAGCAGACATCAGTCATGCTAAGGTAGCAGCACTCCATCTGACCTTGGGAATGTGCTAGTGCAACTCCTGGCAGAGTCAGTTCTCCTGGTCAGGGGTAACAACGATGAACAGCCACCTCTATCATGCGTGGCTCACACCCATCCAATATACCAAGGCATAGAGCTAGCACTGAGCTTGGCTGTGTTCATGCAGATTCTCACACACCACTTTCACATGGAGGACCCCTATAGGCACACAAACAGCTTGCCTGCTTCCCTTTCTCCCCCACACACTCACTAGACTTGTGTCAGTCTAGTCCTCCTGCTCTCCCCCCAGCATCCTGTGCAAGTGATGATAACTGTGCCATATCCCTGTTTTCTCTCTTTTGGATTCAGGGATGCAAATGCTTTGTGCCTGATGCACAGGGTGCATAGCTACATTAGTGCCTAATATATCTGCATTTGTGCTTTTGAACTGATAATTATACCTGTTATTTATATTTCCCTTGCCAAATTATACAGTGGATGGCATCATCATGTCAGTGCTTTCTAGTGTATTCTCTTGTATATATTTATTATTATATATATATATATTTTTTAAGAAGTAACTACATATATATATTTATTTTTCACATATTTTTTTACAATCGTTTTAAGCAAATACAATTTTAATAATTAATTAATTGTTGGTAAAAAATGTTTGGTAGGTGATGAGGAATTTATCTTGTTCTGATGAAAATGATATCTTCTGCTAGATGAAAATGCTTATTTGCAACCGGCAGCTTTTTGTGCCTTGTGTTTTGCTTTTGCACTATTCAGCTTTGTGCCTTTTTCTTTTGCTTTTATTTAGACATTTCATTAACATTATTCTCAGTAATTGTTTTTGTTTACTTTGTAAGGATTTT
The DNA here is from genome assembly GCF_019279795.1 of Protopterus annectens. Lineage (NCBI taxonomy): Eukaryota > Metazoa > Chordata > Ceratodontiformes > Protopteridae > Protopterus > Protopterus annectens. The sequence goes on from NC_056750.1 coordinate 48,316,009, forward strand.
CTTTGCCTGGCGTTTTACTTGGATGTTTCTTTTACTGATCGTTTACCCTATCTATTTGAGTTTCCTCGCTCTACCATTATTCTCTTGTATAGTTTGTGAAGTCAGGAACTGCAATGTGTGTCATTACCTTATAACCTTTCTCTTTAATGTTTTTCAGTACGTACATATAGGGCACATCATAAGACATGCCATCACATTCACATCTTAGGACTGTATGACAGCACTGTAGTCAAACTCATTAGAACAGTAATACAGTATAATGCTCTCTTCTGCATGAACCACACCAGACACATGCAGCAACTGAATAGACCAATGGGCTTTCTCATCAAGATAACACAGGGCATATTAACCATGACATGTTGTATGTGGGTAGATTAAAAGACATGTCACTGTCATCTGTCTGGTATCGCATGAAATTGTAACTATTTTAAGCCTATTACTTTTGGTTTAAGAACTTAGGCTTCAGGACAGTTGTCTTACATTAAGAAGGTTTGTAGTCTGCACTCTTGTGGGAGGAGACAGTAGCCTCTGCCCTTCTGATCTGGGAACTGCTAGTTGAAGGCTTATTGTGGCTGTCGTTCTAAGCGTCTTTGTTATGGTTTAAGCACTTGGCCTCCAAACCAGTTATTTTACATTAGGAAGGTTTGTGGTGTAGACTCTTGTGGCAGGGGAGGATAGCCTACACCCTTCTGAGCTAGGAATTGTTTGTTGAAGGCTTATTGAGTCTGTTATTCTGAAAGTGTCTTAGTTCTGGTTTAAGCACTTGGGTTCCAGACCACTTATTTCACACTAGGAAGGTTTGTTGTCTACACTCTTGCTGGAGTATTATACTGAATTGCTGCTTTATTTAAACTGCTTTTCTGTTGTGATTTTCTGTACTTTGAATTTCTAGTACTTTTGCATTTTATAACATAGGCTCAATTCAGGCTTGCTGAATCTTGATTGTGTGTTATCATTTGAGCACTAAAACCAGCCCTCTTCTGCATCCTTGTGGCAGAACTGTGCAGACAAGAACCCATCTGAGTTGGGGATTGCTGGAATGAGGCTCACTCTTGGCTTTTCCCTTTACAATTTTAAAATAGTTTAACTTTATATTCCAGACTTGTGTTCGGCCGGGTTTGCACTAGAGAAACATTGACACATTTTTGTATCCATAGCCCTCCATGGCATAGACACACTTTGTTAGTCTTACACCAACACCTGGATCATCTGGCCCAGTCCCCACTAGTTACAATATATACTTTCCATAATGGATGGACAGCTTCTCACCATTTCTCCAGGCAGCCTGATTTACATGGGCATCCTGAGGCAACATAGCAATTGCCTCATGTATACTGACAACCAGCTACTGCTAAAACAAACTAATACAACATATGAGAGATGTATCTATACTGTGAATTTGGAATCAATTCTCTCACATAATAACAAACCAGATATCAAACGTTGTCAGCACACACAATTCACCTCTTGCACATAACAAGCTCACAACACATAAATCCACATATGTGGAGGTACTCACTAGAAACCTAACTAAAGATCAGAGACCTCCCAAGTGCAAACCTAATGCTCAAAGTGCCGACTCAACAGAAGACACTACACATAATGTATACAAAAGTCCCCCTCAGGCAAAACACCAAGAGATTCCATAGTGAGACACACAGATGTCTAACTCACCAGGCTGGACAAACAGAAGGTCACAGTCAGCTGCCTGTTAGGTGCCAGGGTCTGTCACATCACACACGCACTCAAGTCTCTCAACAACAAGTACCGTTATGATGCTGTCATAGTCAATGTTGCAGTGAGTGATTGGAAAAGTAACGTGACAGTACAATATGAAAGTGCTTGCCTCCCCCATAATAACTCTTTTAGGCAATGTTAGAACAACAAAATTCCCAATGTAAAAGAATCCACTACAGACATACTGAAGGTTATGCTGCTTAATGCAAGGAGTGTAAATCAGAAACTGCACTCAGTGTAAGAACTCCTTACCTTGGAAGATGCCCATGTATGTGCAGTCACACAGACATGGTTCAAAACCACAGAGAGCTGCCTGACCATGCAAGGCTACAATGCCTTCCACAAGTTCAGACATCAAAACGAGCATGAAAAAAACAAAGGTAAAGGTGTATACATCTTCTTTAAAGACAAATATACTGCAATACTGGTTAAAGAGTATGATTCCTTAACACTACTCCAAGTCCAACTAACTATATGTAAAACCCCTTCCATATCATTGTTAGCTACAGGTCCCCCACCATGAACCACAAGTACCACTCTGCCTACTTGGACCTACTTGAGTTACTCACTATACAACTAAACACTTTGGTCATGTGTGATTTCAACTATCCTTCCATCAATTTGGAGTCATATATGTGCACAAACATGGTCACCTTAAGGTTCCTGTACTTTGTTAATACACATGCTGTGTAACAGATATTATGCACCCCCACAAGGGGCTCAAATGCCCCAGACTTAGTACTCACCAACATAGTGGCTCTCTGTACTAACCCCTGTATGTTGCCCCCCCTGGTCAGGTGGGATTACATTTCAGTCTCGTTCACATTCACAGTCATACCTGTCACCCCCTCAAGACTAAAAAGAATGAAACATTTATCCAAAGCAAAATATAGCCTCCTAACTGATGCCATGAAAAGTTGCAAACCCCCTGCTACCACTGTCAACAATGACTGCTATACAGAGATCTACACAAATGGTCTGTATAAACACCTATACAAATGTATAGTCAGCTGAATGTGAACAGATCAAAACAATGTCCTTACAGAATACAAGTCACCTTGGTGGGCATCAAAGTGGAAGAAAGTAATGTCTAACAACAGGAGGGAACTGACTCAGCAGAGGAAGGACATCCTCCGCAGACTGAACAAGCAAATTAGCTATCTTGTAATGTCTTCTAAAGCCACATACAAACCTAAACTAGCATCCCCAGCTGAAGATAATAAGGAGGTATTCTTTAGCTATGTCAGAAATCTAAAAGTGAAGGGACAGCTTTGTGTTGAACTAGTAGTGGATGGTACCACTCATACTGACTCTGAGGACATTGCCAACCTGCTGTCAGACAATTTGGGGCAAACTTCACCCCCCATCGTCCCCACCAGACTTACCCCAAAGCATACATGTCACCAGTCCTCTACCTAGTATCTTCAATTAGCAGTCCATAACTCTCCATGGGCAAAAAAATAGCCTGTATGGGACCAAATAACATCTCAGGCTGCCAACTACATGGTCTAAAACAGGATCTAGTGGAACCAGTTGGCACTCTGTTCAACCACAGTGTAAGTACTGGCTTTGTTCCAGCAGAGTGAAACACAGCAACAGTAATTACCTTGCACAAAAGGGGTCTGCCAGCTGACCCTGGGAACTATAGACTCCTAAGCTTCACCAGCCATATCTGCCAATCCGTGGAGAGAATAATCATGGACCTTATCGACAAAGACATCGGACGACCTTCAAACTGTTGGCCCGATAGAATCTGGCTTCGCTAAGGGTAGATCATGGTTATTAAAACCTGGTGGATGACTTTGAGAAAGTCACCAAAGCTCTAGATGAAGGCAAAACACTGCATACAGCCTACCTTGACTTAGCCAAGGCTTCTGACACAATTCCCCACTCAGGCATCATTGATTAACCCACACAGGTGAGCAACTGAATGTGTCAAAAACAAAAGAAAGACTATAAGATGAAGGATCACATGAGAAGGCAAGAAATGTTGAAAATGTATAAATATAGTTGCAAATATAGAAAACTCCTAGAACAACTTCATGTTGATCAGGATCAAATGCAGGAATGGTTAAGGAGAGGCAAACTCAAACCAAAAGATGAAAGGTTGATATTGGTGGCCCAAGATAATTGACTATGTACACATTGGTTTACAAAATCCATTAAACATGTGGGAGAAACAGACAAATGTAGGTTTTGTAAAACAGAATTGGAAACAGTTGCACACCTTGTTGCTGGTTGTGACATACTAATTGCAGAAGGACTGTATACTGAAAGGCATAATAATGTGGCAAGACTGTTGCACTGGGGATTGTGCAAACATTATAATACCGAAGTAGATGAAAAACACTGGAAACATGAGCCACAAAGCATCATAGAAAATGATGAAGTCTATGTCACATGGGATCACCTATTTCCAACAGTTCTAAAGATAGATGAGAGAAAACCAGATATAGTGGTCCATGAAAAGAAGACAAAAGTAGCACTGATCATTGAAATCTCTACACCTGGTGACTACAGTATCTTGCATACAGAGAGAGACACAAAGTCATCAAATATCAGGATATGCAGGTAAAAATGAGAGCAAAGTGGAAGAAAGATACCCTGACAGTTCCAATAGTAGTAGGAGCAATGGGTCTTATAAAAAACAATCTACAATTGTATTTATATATGTTACCGATGCATGAAACTCTGTATGAATTTCCGAAGGAGTCATTACTGGGCACACTGCAGGTGCTGCAAAGAGCACTTCTGGCTGACATTAAAGATTGAAACAATAGTAATTTCATGAACTTTAATCATATTTTTACTTAGGAATGGGGTTCATTCTCATCATAGTATTAGGAAACCCAAAAGATTTTGAGAAATAAAAATGTGGGATTTGATCCATATGTTAATAGATGGATAACCAAATGGATCATCGACAGAATACATACAGTTAAATTTGGGGATTCCACTTCTAGCAGCAGACCAGGTACCACTGGTGTACCACAAGAATTTGTGCTGGGCCCCCTACTGTTTGCAATATATTTCTCAAATGTTCAGGTGAAACTAGATGACTTGTGTCTTACCATGTTCGTCAATTACTGCAAACTAGGTGCAATCACTGAGTCCCCCAATGATGCTGGCATGCTACAAAAAGGCCTTACACAGCCAAAAGATTGGTGCCAAAGTCATGGACTCAAAATTTTTGTTGTTGTGTCTTTCGGCTTTTCCCAGTTAGGGGTCGCCACAGCAGAACTCCGGTCCACTAATGATTGGCAGTGGATTTTTACGTGCCGAGTTGCCAGCCCTGACGCACAACCTTCAATGAAGGTATGCCCATTCACGCATGTCTCCACACAGAAGACGCTCTAGCTGAGAATCGAACAGGACAATATCCTACTGTGAGGCGACAACGCTACCGCAGCACCACCACCGCAGTCATGGACTCAAAATAAATGCTAAATTATGCATTATCATCTCTTACAGCCAAGGGGACATCCCTGCACATTACAATGTTAACAGTACCCCTCTTAGCTGAAACCCTGTGGCAAGAGATTTGGGAACACAAGTTGATAGCACCCTTAACTGTGATCATGTGTCCACAGTGGTAAGGAAGGCCTTCTGTGTTGCACATCTCATAAGTAAGGGCATCGCATCCAGAACTAAGAACGTACTCATCCCTCATCAGACCACTAATAGAGTACAATGCTCCCTTGTGTATGTACCTCATCAGACATCTACAGCAGCTGGAGACAATAAACACCAATAAGAAAGCATCATATATACAGTTTCATAGTGCAGTGAGCAGCGGATTTGTGCAAGGTACGTCTGTTTGCACATTGGTAAGCAATGGGCAAACATAAGTCACATTGCTAACATCATAAAAAATAATACTATATGGCATATAGTGTATTTGAACCCAGGACCATATGTATGTCAGTCCTACACTTATACCTGTTGCCGTAAGAATGTTGAGGAAACAGTTGTCTATGTTGCACTTCATTGCTGTAAACTGCAATGTCACAGCAGTAAAATAAGAAGTTATGTACCTACCATAACGTTCCATGTTAGTTGTCTTCTTCTCGCCTTCTTTCTTGCTTTCTTCCTCGGCTCCGACTCAGCAATCTACTAAAGCTTGACAGCTATTTACTGGCTCGAGGCCCTCTCCATATCCCACAATGCCAGGTGCTAGATCCCCAGATCTCATTGGCAGAGCTAACACCATGGAAGGATTCAAGGACACCTGTCCAAATACAAGGTTTTCCTACAGTGGTAAGACAGAGGAGGACACAATGTATATAAGAGTCATCCAGAGAAAGAAGGCCTCAAAGGAGGACTCTTCTCGGTCTGTCCAGGCTAGGGGGATGGAGGGTGGGATGCAAGAAAGAAGGCGAGAAGAAGACAACTAACATGGAAAGTTATGGTAGGTACATAACTTCTCAATGTTAAGTTGTCTATCTCGCCTTCATTCTTGCTGGTTGGGACAGCGTCCCTAGCACCTTAGTCCTGGGTGGCTCATTGGAACAGACTCTTGAGCACAGTGGAACCAAAATCAGCTCTACTCCTAGAGGCCATATCCAACTTATAATGTGAAATAAAGGTATGGGGAGTAGCCCATGTGGCTGCAGCACAAATAGATTCCATTGGTAGTCTTGCCTGAAAGGCTACTGAAGTAGCTAACGCTCTAGTGGAATGACCTTTAGGTTTAGTAGGGAGTTTTTTATGTCTCAGCTGGTAAATCAAAGTAATAATGGAGGACAACCACCTGGATAAGGTTACTTTAGAAACTGGTAGGCCTTGTTTGCCCTCAGCATAGGACAGGAAGAGTTGGTCTGATTTTCTTGTTTGCTTAGTCCTATCCAAATAAAAACGTAAGCCTATGAACGTCCAGTCGGTGTAAATTTTGTTCAGCTTTATTCGAATAGTTAGGAAAAAAGACAGGTAGGTCAATAGTCTGGTTCAGGTTTGTTTCAGAAGATATCATGGGCAGAAACGAAGGATTGGTCCTAAGTGAAACTCTGTCCTTATGAAACACAAAATAAGGAGAATGAATACAGAGGGCTTGAAGTTCCGAAACTCTCCTAGCTGAGGTGATAGCTACTAAAAAGAGAGTCTTCCAGGAGAGCAATTTTAAGGAACAGGAAGCCTCAGGTTCAACGGGAGGGAGAATCAAGGAAGCTAATATCAAGTTCAAGTCCCACAGAGGCGGGGGATCTCTGACCGGGGGCCTAAGCAACAAAGTTCCTTTGAGAAAGGCCTTGCAAAGTTTGTGGGACATGATGCTGGTTTCTGATAGCCCATCGTGGAAATTGGCAATAGCAGCTAATTGGACTCTAATAGTGGCAGACGAGGAACCAGCTTGAAAGAGCTCTGCTAAAAAATCTAGAACATGGTGGACAGAGCCTGTGAAGGGGTCAATATTCCTAGCCTCTGCCCAGAAAGAGAAACGTTTCCACTTACTAGCATAAGTCTTGTGCGAAGAAAGGATGATTTCACACACCAGCTGAGAAATTTGTGGAAGCCTAGCTAAGGTTGGAAGTGGAGCAACCAAGCTGTGAGGTTGAGTGACTGAAGGGATTGGTGCAGCCCGCCCGACTGATGGACCAAGAGGTCTGGCACTGGGTCCAGATTCCAAGGCTGCTCCAGCAGGTGACGATGCAGGAATGGGAACCAAATTTGTCGAGGCCAGTAAGGGGAAATGAGGATCATCCTGGATCCCAATGCAGTCGCCTTCTGAATCACCTTGGGAATTAGGGGAAAAGGTGGGAATGCATACAGAAGACCCTGGGGCCAATCGTGAACTAGAGTGTCTCTGGGGGAGTGCCTGGGAAGGGGGAAGAGAGTGAAAAAATCATCGCACTTGCTGTTGAGGGGAGTTGTGAAAAGGTCGCAGCAAGGTTGACCCCATCTGTGGAAGACTTTGTCCGCTACTGATTGACTGAGAGACCACTCGTGAGGCATGAGAATAGCTCTGCTTAGCCTGTCCGCTATGACGTTGAACCTCCCGGGGTTGTGCGTTCCCATCAGAAACCGTTGAGAGGAGATCGCCCACTGCCAGAGTCTGAGTGCTTCTCGACATAAAGGATAGGACTTGGTTCCACCCTGCTTGTTGATGTACCACACTACAGACATACTGTCTGTCTGAATCGCAATAGTCCCGGTAGGAAGAGAGTCCTGAAGAGCTTGCAATGCCAAAAGCACCGCTCTCATCTCCAAGACATTTATGTGCAGATGGTACTCTTGAGGTTGCCAAGTGCCCTGGACAGTCCTGCCCTGAAAATGCCCCCCCCCACCCGATCAGGGAGGCATCTGTGGTCACCGTGGCAACAGGAGGAGGAAGAACAAATGGTCTGCCCTGGAGTAGTAGAGGGGAGACCATCCACCAAGCCAGGTGGTCTTTGCATGATTGAGTGATTATTATCTTGTGAGACATTGGAAGTTGTTGAAAGGACCATTGAGTAAAAAGCATCCACTGAAGAAGCTGCATGTGAAAACGAGCCAGGGGAACTAGTATGATAGCTGCCATGAGGCTCAAGGTCTTTAGTACAAATTTGGCCTGAATCCTGTTGCACTGTAGTAAGATTTGCACATGTCTGTCACTCTGTTGAGGGGAAGTCTTGCAGACAGATCTTTTGTATTTAGATTTGCACCTATAAATGTTATAGACTGATAAAGCGACAATGCAGACTTTTCGAAATTTATTGAGATACCTAGCTTGGAGCAAGTTTGGATGGTATAATCCCTGGCTCGCAGTAGCTGATGCCTGGTGGAAGCAGTAAGGAGCCAGTCATCGAGATATGGAAACACCTGGAATCCTCGCCATCTCAGGTGAGCCGTGACTACTGCCATGCATTTGGTGAACACCCTGGGGGCTGTGGTGAGACCAAAGGGCAGGGCTCTGAATTGATGGTGACTGGCTCCCAGCCGGAAGTGGAGAAACCTTCTGGAGCACCTGTTCATTTTGATATGGTAGTACGCATCCTGAAGGTCTATGGAGCACATCCAATTGTCCTGACCCAAGAAGGGTATAATGGACTGAAGCGTGACCATCCGGAATTTTGTTCTTTGAACAGACTTGTTCAGCCTGCTGAGATCCAAAATGGGTCTCCAGTCCCCTGTCTTTTTTGGTACCAAAAGAACTTGGAGTAAATTCCAGATCCTTACTGGTCTGCTGGGACTGGCTGAATGGCCCGTTTTTCTAGCAGTTTTGAAATTTCTAGCACTGCTTGTTCCCTTAGACCGGGTGGAACATCTGGAAGGGACTTGGTTGTTTGTATAGGGGTGTGGACAAAGGGGATTTTGTAACCCTCGGATATGATAGACCGTACCCATCTGTATTGTGTAAGGAGTTGCCAGGCTTCTGGGTACAGTGACAATCTTCCCCTGACTGCCTCCGAAGGTGGACAGTCGGGCAGCCCCTCAGGGGTGCTGAAAGGGTTTGTCAGAGAAAGATTCTCTGCTACCCTAATTTTGTGGGCCCCCTCTGCCCCTCAGGCGGCATCTATTATTGTTCCCTCCTCTGCCCCTGGAGGGAAACTCACCACCTGTGTCAGGCATGACTCCCTGGGGTTTCCAAAACCACATTTTCCCACTTTTCTGACCTTTGGGGTATGGTCTAGAGGGAGTGGAAAAACGGACTCCCACAGCAGAGAGAGTCTTGCCTTCCTGCTCACACCTTATAAAGGTATCCTTCACCTGTGGTCCAAACAAAGCCGAACCATCAAAGGGGGTATTAGTGAAGGATGCCTTAAAGGGGTCAGCAAAGTTACATAACCGCATCCAGGCATGTCCCCCTCGGAACCGACGAGGGAGTCCTGGCACCTAGATCCCTCCAAGGACGGAACCAGTGAAGAGATCGGAGCCAACGAAGGAGCCGAAAGGAGTGGTATCGGCTCCAACGTCTCCAAGATTCGAGCCCAACCAGCTCCAGCTCTGAACACAAAGGGGGGAGTCAGAGGAGGAACTGCTGAAGACACCGGGATAGCCACAGTCTGTTGAGATGGGCTGGTTAACATTTTGGCCAGGGCCTGCGATTTAAGGAGTCTACTGATCACCCTCTCCAAGTCATGATTGGATAGCCTGGAGGACCGAGAGGAGTGGGACCTATGGCTTCTTTCAGATTGAAGCAATGGTGACCTGGGAGCCGAACAAACCGATTCTAGGGAAGGGGACCTAGAACATTTTCGGTTCAAAGACGGTTCCAACACTAAGGTCGGAGCCGATTGAGGTCCAGAGATGTCGGCTCCAGCTGGAGCCGAGGAGGAGAAGGCAGATGCTCCGCCTGGTGACGGCTCCGAACTGGGAGCCAATGGCTTGGCAGGCTTTAAGGATTTACCCGGCTGAGGCTTTGCCAGGGATCCCTCCAGCTTAAGTAAGCCTCTCAAGATAAGCTTGTTCCTACGCTCCTGCAGGACTCTGGGGCTGAAAGCATGACAGATCGAGCAGGAGTCCTGCAGCTGTAGGGGACCCAAGCAATAAACACAAGAAGTGTGACCGCCTGTCAGAGACATCTTCTGACAGCACGAGTCACACTTCTTAAAGCCTGAAACTTTGGTATCCTTAGACATATTGGTAATGGGATACCAAAGGGAAAAAAAACGAACTAGTGCTTAATAAGGCACACACACACACGCACTAGATAAAACGGAAAATACTAACTAGTCCTTAATCAAGTCACACACACACACGCACTAGATAAAACTAACAATAATAATACTATAGTAATTATAACAACCACACAACTACCTTACTAATAGCAAAAATATACAAAAAACTACAAGACTGACTAACTGTAGTTAAGAAAGGCTAAACACTACCCTAACAAGGAAGGGGGGGAGGGAAGAAACTCTCTAACAAAAGACGAGTTTCTGAATGGGATAATAAGGGGATACACAGTCTAACTAAACTAACAGTGAAAGACTATCTAAATATAAGGTAAATATATAGGTAAATTTTAGACTAACAATACAAGAAAAGATTTATACGACCTGGAGCCAGTAAAATCGCAACCTCGTCGCTAAAGCAGCAAACAAGATCTGGGGATCTAGCGCCTGGCATTGTGGGATATGGGGAGGGCCTTGAGCCAGTAAATAGCTCTTGAGCTTTAGTAGATTGCTGAGTCAAGCCGAGGAACAGCTCCGAACCCAACCAGCAAGAATGAAGGCGAGAGAGACAACTTAACATCAAAGGTTGCACACTCTGTACTAGAACCCAGTACCATCTGTACTCCATGCCAGGTTTTCACGATGTTCAAGGGCATTAATTGAATGTATCCAGTTACTATTTTTGGCCATCTGCTTCATAGGTGGTCTGCTGCACTTCGCACAAACTCAATAAACACAGCCATTATCTGCTTCCTCTATTTGCATGATGCAGCGGATTACACAACAATGGCCATGAAAAAGGAGAGGAATATGAAAGAAAACCTTAGTAATGGACGCATATGAGCAAAATAAGTGTCTGCTGTCACATGCTAAGGTGCTTTCTGTACAAATCCACCACAATCTACTTCATTACTGCACCAAGTTAAGATATATAAAGATCTAATATTCATACATAATGATACATAATAGATCGATAATATTATTACAGAATACATTCTAGGTTCAGGACTTACCTTACAAATGCAACCGTTGAGACAATTTTATTTCAGGCCTAGAATTTCCTTCTCATGGTATTGAAGTATGCAGGAAAAAACATAATGTAGGCTAGATGGATGCTTTATAGCTTTTGAATAGCTCAGTCATACTGAAATCACCTGCTTATTGGCATAGAGAAAAGGACATGCATTTGTGGATCTTAATTCAGTAACCTCACGTTCCATTTATATAGCAGCTATAAAAAGATTTTCTACTTTACTGAATATATGAAAGTGCCCATTTGTGCGTGATGTGTGCCTACACACTGCTGTGTGCACCGATGCTAAAATAAGGTAAACACAAGGGAACTTATTACTTTTGTTCATGCCTGTGATATCTCGCAAACATGCAGTTCAAAAAGGAGAAAGAAGGCTGCAGACCTGTAGTAGAACCCAGGACGTTCTATACTCTAGCCCTACACATGCACATACTGCCATAGGAATATGTGACAAGCACCGTGAAACCTGCCATTCATTCCTCCATTTCTTATGGTTGCGCTAAGTGCCGCATTGCACAAACAATGATGAAAATTAAAAAATAAATTTGAGTGTAATATGGATCGATACAATACATCTTAAAAAACAATAAGGATGACACAGAACTTGTGAACTGTGCACTGCTGACATGCACTTTTACACTTCACAGACCTACATGTACACCTCTGTAAGTGTAACCTGACACCCCCTCCTGAAGTCATCATTCACTGTTGCCATGCATTCAATACGAACACCGTGGAAGTGCCTACACAAAGTGAACATCCCTTCACGGTTACAAGTTTTTCAGATTCAGCAATTCTAATGAGTTTTGGCCTCATTTGCATATTCATAGTGTTGATGGCACTGAATCTACATGGTTGATAACTGTGTAGGCAGTGAAACTGAAGGGGAGCCCAGTGTTGTACAGTCAAGGGAGAGTATTACTCAGGTATATATCTGCAAAGAGGAATTCAGCTTTGGGATTCTATGTTTCATGGTGTTTACACTTTTAGCTGTCTACATTAGTTACAATTGCATTGTTCATTTGGGGGTGTGGGTAGAAAGTGACATTTATGTCATGGCAATTAATAAGGAATTGTTGCTATTTTTAATATAATTTTCTAGCATCCAAAATATTGGGAATGTAATGTGTGTGGAATTACATGTTAGGGTCTGTTCTGTACAAATGTTAAGGACAATTACTTGCTCTAGTTTCCGTGTAGACTCCTTTGTGTGGCTCCATTCTGAAAACTTTTGCATACCTGGCCAACGTGAGAACTGAGTCTGCACAGTTACTTTACAGCTCGTTGAATCGCTCCACCATGTTGATTCCCTTCATTAGCATACAATTCAGCTATTTAAGCTGTAATTTGTATGCCACAAACGTTTCCGTGTTTGAGCATGAGTGTGTGCTACTATGCAGAGTTTACTGAATCTAAAACTTTTCTTGGCCATTTGCACATCACGCTGCAATGCACACATGGTCAGAATTATCATGTAGGCTTTATTGAATCCCCCCATGTTTTAGAAACAAATCATGATCTTTTTTTAATGACTGCAGAACTCCCAGTAAAAATGCTGCTGCTACCTGTTGCACTGGTTCTATTAACACCTGCAATTTCTATGGTTTCTGGGTGCTGACATTCTACATATCTTTGGTCTTATCTTTTTTTTTTTTTTTACTCAAAAGATTTTTATTTCAGGAAATGACACATAATTTCATAACATTTTATAAGTGACATTCTAAACAACTATATACAATATATACATCAGCCTGACATCAATAATAGTTACAGGTGAAAACAAATAGTACATAAATATAACAGTCTGCTTATCAGAGGATGACTGTTCATTGGTGTAAAGTATCAATTAATGACAAAACCTTTTTCCATGGATTGTTAACCAATGTCTTGGAAAAGTCCTTAGTTCCATCAACACTGAGCTCTTCAATAAGGTGTAAAAAAATTCCAAAGTTGGTGTTATCTTTGGTCTTATCTTGAGGTACAGGAATACCAGAAATTTGTAAACAAGAGGGAAAATAATTTAAACTGATAAATTACAATTTAACATGACAACTAGCAATACCTGGTAATGGACATTATTCTTGTAATTCTGCTTTGGTTATATTTTATTACTAAATCAGAAAGATTGTTACTGTAGCAGATGCTCTAACAGTAATACAGAGCTAACTAGTATTAGTATAGTGCTAACTATTGACTCAGAAACATGCAAAAGTTGCATGGAGTAAAAGCTCATTTGCAAAAGTCTTAATCAAATACTTAATAGTTAGGACAACTGTGACAATGTTCTCTATATCAACTATGCATCTGCTGCGCAAGCACTTTCAGACACAAACACACACACACATATACATGCATGTGTGCACACATAGATACACATACATGCATATACATGCACACACAAGTCTACACACACACAGACACATGGATACACACACACACACACACACACACACACACACACACACACACACACACACACACACACACACAAAAACACATGCATACACAGATACATGCACACATGCTCACATAGACATACACATATACACACACGCAGAGAAACAGACACACACACAAACACAGACATAGACACATGCGCACACACATGTACACACACGCACATGCACACACTGACACACACAAATGCATGCATACACTCACATTCACGCACACACATGCACACACATGCACACAGACATATGCACACACACACACACACACACACACACACACACACACACACACACACACACACACACACACACACACACACACACACACACACACACACACACACCATTATAGTACTTCACTGTTATGGCATTAGCAGCACTGTTCCTGTCATAGAGATAATGGGTGAACACTGTAAAGAGATAGTAATCTTTACCATCACTGCACTAAGAAATAGCATGGTAGGGCATAGGGGGATAACGCCCTGACTACATTCCAGCTATCCTGAGTTTGATTAGTGGCTCAGATGACAGACAGTGCAGCAGGAAAGGATGGATGTTCCCATTCTGCGGGGGGGGGGGCAGTTCAGAGGACATTCCCCACTTAATAATACCTGGTGGAGGTTAAGGAAAAGAAAAGGGGATTGTAGTCCAAGGATGGTGAGATTGACTGAGCTGCCATGGAGATGAGTTCATATGTCAGCATATCCCTCGTTGCACACTTGCGTTCAGGATGCAACTAAGGGACTGCAGGTCAAGAGGAAAACAGGGTATAGCATTAGAAAAAAATCTTCCCAGCAGATGGCATGATGGCTAGACCCTCCCAGGATGCTCTTAGGATCCATGTTGATGTTAACAGAGGCTAGTTTAGGAATGTGTGGGTGGTAGACCCAGCAATGGATGTGATGTGAGGCCCTGGGGGTATGTTGCCATAGGATGATGCATGTGGAGATAAAAAAATAAGTTTTCTTTAAGTTCTCTACAACACTATTTTTGTTTGGGTGTTAGACACATGGGAATCAATAGCCATCTACCCCCAGACCACTGAATTTGTATGTGCTGATGTCTGGTAGATCACTGTAGTGCTACCTGCCTGCAACTGCATACCCCTGTAGTGCTAAAGCAGAATCCGAGTCAGAAATTGATATCTCACAGATGAAAAATTCTGGAAACAGGTTTTCTCAGGGCAGTACATTTCTAAATATTCCCAAAACATTTCACTGAAAAAAATATATACTCTTAAAAATGTCTGGAGAATGACAATTAATACTTAAAAGAAAACCACACCCAAAAACTGAAAAGAAAAAAAAATGTTTTTCAGCAAATCTTGAACTTTTCTGCATTGCTAATGCCTTTGTATCAAAGAAAATTGTTACTGTTATTTTGTAATGTGCTGCCCCCAAAATGATTTGAAGTAGGCTGCCATGGCCAGCATTATTTTGTGTTACAGTCAATGGCTTTGCCTTCCTTATGCTATGTTAAAGAGACAGAAACAAATTCTTATGATAAGGGGATCATTTACTGTAGTTTTCTCTCTCATCAGTTAACATTGTTGTGACTGCTTACTTTTCACTGTCAGCATCAATCTGCATGTTTAATTACTTTGTTTCCTTTGATTTTCATTAGTGGCCGTCTCTGATACAGCAATTTATGAAATGTTTGAATGACAGGCTTAAAAATGTGACTGAGTTAATTGTTCTTTTCAAAGTGACAACTGTAGTTCAGTGTTCAAGTGTGAGAAATCTGACCCCTGTGATTAATAGGTGTTACTTAGGCTGAGATGGTTTGTGTTGCATTCACAGTTTTAAATATTGTAGCTAGAATTAAAGTCTTTGTTGTTAATCTTCTTCCCCAACCCCAGAAGAAACATGCACTTTTGCAGAAATTACAGTGTAGGAAAAACGCAAACTCGCATACGGATAGAAAGTCAGAAGAGTTAGATTAACATATTTGCTTTCTTTTTGTAGCACTGAGTATTTAAATGTGCCTTATCATTTACAGATAGGCAGCATCACACCTCAGATAAATGGTGTAGCCTGCAGTCTGAACAAAGGCAGGGGAAGACATTTGCATCTGAAAACTAAGCTTGAAAGCCCTGCCTTTGTTCAGACTGCAGGCTATACCATTTATCTGAGGTGTGATGCTGCCTATCTGTAAATGATAAGGCACATTTAAATGTCATGGTTTTCTTAATGGCTCTGTTATTGGGATAAGTGACCTAAGTTAATTACTGTGCTACTGATATTAGCTGTTGTGATGTAACAGATGAGACAGATGCAGGAAAGAAAGGCAAATATAATTATTAAATTATGTTTTTTTTTTGTATGTGAAGTGTTTAATCTTGGATTATAGGGAAGGAAAACACTTTTTGGAAAGAAAAACTTAACATTTGGGCAGAGTTCTTCTTTAAAAGCTTATAAATTAACCAAGATATGAATCAAGAAAAACACTCTTTGTTGATTAACATTCTCCACATAAAGTATTATTCTAAGTGATAACGTTATATTTGAGCCTATATAAAAGTGTAAAGGTTACATTTCCTTAGAACACGTATGCACATAAAAATCATTACTTTTGACATTATTGACTAAAAGTGTATTAATTCTGGTTTAAGCACTTGGGTTTCAGGCCAGTTATTTTACATTAAGAGGGTTCATGGTCTGCACTCTTGTGGGAGGAGAGGCTGGACTCTGCCCTTCTGAGCTGGGAATTTATGGTTAAAGGCTTATAGTGCCTGCATATTTGAACTGCTTCTTACTGAAATTGGTACACCTTGTTTGCTGTAGCATAGACTAGATCCAGGCCTGCTGAATCTAGCTTTGTTTGTATAACTTGAGCACTAATCCAGGCATTCTTTAAAGTATTCAATTGTATTTATTACTGCTTGGTAGTAACTTGATTAAAGTGTAGCTATCATTCTAAGTCTTTTGAATTAAGCACTTGGGCTTCAGACCAGTTGTTTTACATTAGCACTGTGGTGGCAGGACAGGTAGCTTACATCCTTCTAAGTTGGGAACTGCTGATTGAGGGCTCAGTGTCTGTTATTCTAAAAGTGTATTAGTTCTGGTGAATCTGGGAATCTTGAGGCAATGTTACAACTGTCTCATGTACACAGACAACCATCTCCTCCTCCCAACAAATTCCAATACATGTGAGAGATGCAACCATATAGCCATACTGGAGGCTAAGCTCTCTCAACTCAGTACTGGTGTAACCAGTCAGGAGGAGAAGGAAACCACACTCACTATAATTCCAGTCACACATAGACATAACACGACAGCAAACCAAACACATAAACACACAAAAACATACTCGGAGGCTCTAAATAAAAATCTGCCTAAGCAGCAGAGACCTCCAAAGCAGACACCCAAGCAACCACTACCCCAAAACAAAACACGTACAACACATAGCTCACAGAGCCAGTGTGCCAAACAGTCACAGCCCTTAAGGCTAAACAACACACCTGATACACTTGTAATAGGTGACTCTATCGTCAGGCAAACTGACGTCCCGCTCACCAGGCTGAACAAGGAGAAGGTCACGGTGAGCTGCCTGTCGGGCGCTAGGATCCGCCACATAACACAAACACTCAGGTCACTCCAAGACAAGTACAAATATGACTCAGACATTGTCCATGCTAGTGTGAATGACCTGAGACGTACCTCCCTGGACTACATGAAAAGAGACATAGAGGAGCTCTCTGAGCATGTAGCCCAGGCCGGTATGACCCTGACCTTGAGTAGCATCTTACCCTCACCAAGAATGATGCCACAATATGAAGACAAGATGATCAATTTCAACAATTGGCTTAAGTATTGGTGTCATTCAAAGGGGATCCAATGCCTGTCAGCCTGGGATGACATGCTCGACAAGCCATGATGCTTCGCTAGGGATGGCTTGCACCTGTCACCCCTGAGCTTTCGGATATAGGCAAAGGCTCTTGCTACCCCCATAGTGCCTTTTTTAGGCAAGGCTCAAAAGACAAACCCACCTCCATAGGTATCACAAGGGATAAGAAACTAAGAGTAATGCTACTCAATGCCAGAAGTCTAAACCTCAAGATGCACGCACTCGAAACTCTCCTTAACATGGAGAACATCGATATCTGTGCAGTAAGAGAAACCTGGTTCAAGGCTCCCGAGAGCACCCCAGCACTACCAGGTTACACCTCATACCATGCTTTTCGGCCCCAAAACTTGGACTGAACCACAAAAGGAGGGGGAGTATCAATATTCGTCAAAGATACCCACACCTCCAGGTTGGTGACACAGCACGAAGCATCAGAGACTATCCATGTGCAACTAACAGTGGGTAAAACTGCCTTCCAGTTTATAGCCTGCTACAGACCACCCTCATAAACCCAGGAACCTCACTCGGCCTTCCTGAGAACACTGGAAAATATGAAGGTCTCTCCAAACACCATTATATTGGGCGACTTCAACTACTCAAACATAGACTGGGAGCATTACTCTAGCTCCAACACCCTAGCCCAAAGGTTTCTAGAATTTATCAACTCAAATGCTATGGAACAACTTGTTACCACTCCCAGAAGAGGGGAAAACATACTGGACCTGATCATCACCAACATGGGGACTCTATGCTCCAGACCAGAAGTGTATCCCTCATTGGTAAGATCAGACCATAAACTAATCTCACTGGATATTCACATCCCGACTCCACCCCCTGCCCTGAAAACCACAGTGAAAAACTTTTTTAATGCAAATTTCACACTCCTCAAAACCGAGGTGGAATCCTTCAAAGCCCCTGGGCCTGTGGAAAATACAGCCCAGTCTGCACTATCCTTTATAAACGCATTCTATGAACACCTTCAGGAATGCATGGATCATGCAATCCCAAATAAAACCAAGTCCCAATCCTCCAAAGGCAGACGTCCTGGCTGGTGGACCCCAGCCATAAACAAACTATACAATAGAAGGAGGAAGCTACTACACGATAGAGCAAAATCCCAAAAAGAGAAGGCATCTCTGATCAGTATTAGCAAAAAACTACGGGCACTCATAAAATCGTCTAAGGCCAGCTTTGAGAGAAAAATTGCACAGGGCACTAAGGATAATCACAAGGCTTTCTTTAGTTATGTTAGGAACCTGGGTGGGAATTCCCAGATATGCTCAGAATTAGTCCAAAATGACAAAAAATACACCAAACCCACAGACATTGCCAACATCCTAGCTGACAGGTTCAGCGCAAACTTCTCCCCCCCCACCAAAAGGGCAAATATCTATCCCAGCAGAGTGCTGCCCCCCTGACATCTCAGATGCTCAGGTAAGAGCTGCCCTCTCCAAAGCAAAAAATACAGCATCAATGGGACCAGACGGTGTCCCGGGCTGCATCCTACATGAACTCCAAGAAGAGCTAAACCCAAACATAAAACTACTGTTCAATCTCAGCCTTACTACAGGATATGTACCCAAAGACTGGCATACAGCAACAGTGGTCCCTCTCGACAAAGATGGTGCCTCAACGGATCCTGGAAACTATCGCCCCATAAGCCTGACTAGCATGGTCTGCAAAGCTATGGAAAGGATCATCATGGACCTCATAAATAAAGATATTGGGGACCTACAGAAACTGGATCCTACCCAGTTTGGCTTTGTTAAGGGCAGATCCTGCCTCTTAAACCTGGTTGATTTCTTTGAAACAGTCACTAAGGCCATTGATGAGGGGAAGGTGGTCCACACAGCCTACCTGGACCTCGCAAAAGCCTTCGATACAATACCCCACTCGGGCATTATAGATAAGCTCACCAGCTTAAATATAAACCCCTATGTCACTAGATGGGTTGCAAACTGGATCAAGGACAGAACCCACATGGTTAGAATTGCTGGAGCCATGTCAGACTCCAAACCAGTTACAAGTGGCATCCAACAAGGCTCAGTCCTGGGACCTCTCTTGTTCAGTATATATTTCTCGGAGGTACGGGCCAACACGGAAGGACTGTGGCTGATCAAGTTTGCAGATGACTGCAAACTGGACGCCATAATCGACACTCCAGCTGACACAAGCATCCTCCAAAAGGGCCTCATAGAAACAGACAACTGGTGCCAGAGCCATGAGATCAAGCTAAATGCCAAAAAGTGTATAGTCATCCCCTTTGGCAAAAACAAAGTGCCCACAAATTACCACATAGGTGGTAATCCATTAAGTACATAAGAAGTAATTAGGGACCTGGGGACCCAAGTTGATAGCAATCTCTCATTTGACAACCACGTGGCCAAAGTGGTTAGAAAAACATTTTATATAGCCCACCTAATCATGAAGGGATTCACATCTTGATCAGGGGAAGTCATCGTGCCTCTTTACTCATCCCTCATCAGGCCCATAATTGAGTACAATGCCCCTTTTGGGATGTACCTTACCAGACACCTGCAGCAGCTGGAAAGACCCCAAAAGTGCCTCACCAAGAGGATCAAAGGGCTCAAACAGATGCCATATGCTGCCCGGTTAAAAAAACTCCAGCTCTACTCATTGGCATACTGCCTGCTCAGAGGTGATCTGTGCCTGATGTATAAAGCCATGTCCAACCCAGAATTAATGGTCATGCTGCACCTCAGAAAATCCAAATCCCATCGAGCTACGCGCTTGAGAGACTTGAACCTCAGCACTGAAATAAATAGGACATGCTGGAGGGACAGATTCATAACCCAGAGGCTCCCTTCACTCTGGAATAAAATCCCAGTCCAGGTTAGGCAGAGTCCCTCATTGACTCTCTTCTAGAGGAATCTTGATGAGTGGATGGGAGATCGTAGGTCTACCCCGGGTATCACTTCTGTGTCACTGTTAGACAGAGGCACAGTATACTAACCTCAAAAAGGGCATAGCAAAATTATTTTAAAATGGGTGGCGAAAGCCAAACACACTCTGGCTAGGCTTATAAATGTCCTAGGGCAGATAGCCTAGTATGAACCTATGAACCTATGAACCTATTATTGTTAATGCTGATATTCTTTTGAAAGCTGTTACTACTGATATTTTTTTAAATGTACTGGATGGCACAGTGATGCAGTGATTTGCATTGTTGCCTCACATCAAGAGGTTCTCCGGTTCGATTCTTGGCTGGGGTGCCTTCTGTGTGGAGTCTGCATGTCCTACCTGCATTCATGTGGGTTTTCTCTGGGTGTTCTTGTTTCCTCTCACATTACAAAGACATGAACCTATAGCATCTCTCCCCGGGCCTCCTCTGAAAATTCGCTTGTTCTAAGTTGGACTTTCCCGGTAAATAAATGTACACTGTTTCCCTTTTCTGTTTGGTGAATTTCAGAGTTAATATGTATGACCTTGCTTTACTTTTCTTTATGAGTACTCCAAAACAATAAAAGATTTTTATTTAAAAAAAATTATCAGTTCTTTTTCCTACATATCTTTTCTGGCCCCAGTGCTTGCAGACCATCAATCTGTCACCACTGTGCATTTGTTCGCCATCACAATGGTGAGATTAGTCCATTGTATGGCTGTCATACTGACAACCATGAGGGTTGTTACTACTTGGTATTTTACCACATCCCTGGTGGCTGACATGCGAACTTGCATCACCATGGGGACATCCTACACTCTCTCCCTGATTTGTGCATGCTAGCAGACACATGCCTTATGAGGACTCCCATAGCTAGTTTGGGATTTCCACCTCTGCACAAGTGATTACTATGGCTACTAGCTGTGTGCAAGCCTCCATTTCATTATAAGCAGGTCTGCAGACTGGAACCATCAACACCCTTACCAACAATGACTAAACTAAAGTAGCCTACTCATTCTTGCCCTTCACTGCATGTCTCTTCCAGTGCCGGAGCTGATATTTGAACTTGGGTCACTAGGGTGTAGTCAGAGTTTTATCCCTCTGCACAGCAGAGCTTTGTAGAGTTTAGGTGGATCCATTCATAGAAACAAATTGTGTGAGGATGATAAACCTAAACCTTTCCAAATGTCAACATAGGCCGCATGGATTACTGCTTGTCCATTGTTAATCTCCATTTCTTTTTGAAATACAAAGACACTGTTGTAGCCTAAACCTGCCGATGTGTGCAGACGACACTACCCTGCATTATCCAGCAGATTTCATTGCAGTTGTTCAGGTCAAGATCTAAGCATGTTTCATCCTCCGCAGCCTGCGTAATAAAGAAGCTCAACCAATGACTTGACTGTCTCTATAAAGTCAACTATAATTTGATGATTTCTTGAGACTTAAAGTTATTCTTACATTCCTGTTAGTGAAACAATTATTTTGTTCAGTACTTTATACTAGTTTTGTGCCATTTGTTTGCATAACTTAAGTTAGCCTTATATAGGACAGCAAGATTTGGAATTTAAAGTACTTGGAGCAAGCATAATTTTTTTCTCTATGGGTAACAGGACTGGCCAGACTTTCTTGACAAACCTCAGATAATACACCCATCTTTTACCCATAAATTGTTGAAATCTACATAATGGTCTTATATTTTCAGGACTGTAATCCAGTATGACTCTCCAGAGCTCTGTGATCTACTGGGATGAATGTTTTTGGTATAATCAGAAACAAAAATCGATGTTTGTGATTGTCTGTTTGCATAATAGATGTTTGTGATTGGCTGTTTGCATAATAGATGTTTGTGATTGGCTGTTTGCATGCTTCTTTGTGCTGGTACAAGGTTCTCGTTCATATCCACTGCTACGCCTGATTGAAATGCAGTAAGTCTTACTTTGAGGATGTAAAAACTCTAAAAACCTGCACTCAAAGAGCATGGGTATTTATGCAGGTAAAACGTTTCAATTCAAGGAACCATTTCTGTAGGAGTCAACCAACTGCATCCCCTTATGTGTAGGCTTTTACCCCCACAGTTCCAGCAAAATACTAGCAATCTTTCATAAAATATATAAAAAAAATCTCACTTCCTTTACTACCCACTGATCTAGGAGCTGAAACAGCACACATTTCAAGCCTACCTAGTGCTACTACCAACTCAGTTACAAGCTTTGCACATGTGATGCTAATGGATAACCTCCACACCCTTACTTTCACCACCCTTTCCTGTAACAGGCCATAGTATGGCTACTTCTTCACAATCTCTAACTATCTGAGTATCCCCAATCCCTCTACACTGCTATCTCTATCTCCCTTTTACCTGGAACTCCTCAATACTACCTCATAATTTGTAACCATCTTCATCCTATAATTACTTCAATGCTCATACTCAGTTTCTATTTACAGCTGTTTCCATCTGGAAATAACTAGACTCTTAAAAACTTGATATCAACTAATATTTTACTGTATTGTTCTAACTGTCATGTTTCCATGAACTGTCATGTCATTACCATTCTGTGTATGTTCATTTACTATTCTGTGTATGTACATTTACTATTCTGTGTATGTACATTTACTACTGCATGTTTGTACATTATATTTTGATCAGCTGTCATATTATTAGTACTCTTTTTATGTATGTGCATTTATTAAGTAAATCTTGTGTAACTGCCTTCTACTCATTCTGTAAAATGGTGCATTTCTCTGCGGGCCTCTGCTGAAAATGGGACCTGTGCCCAGTCGGACTTTCCCAGTAAACAAAATGAAGCAATAAATCAATCAATAAATAAACCTAAATAAATGTTATAGTAGAAGACAATATACTAAAAGGACCATGGTTTAAACCCACATGCTCAAGAAACATAACTTTTATAGTAAGCTTAGTTTTTTGTGTCATTTGAAGGGGGTGTAATATTTGTCAACCTGGGAGGATCTGGTTGCCAGACCATGCTGCTTTGCCAAGAATGGTGTGCACCTGTCTCCTGTACGCGTTTTATACTGGCAAAAACCTTATCCATTCCCATTGTGTCTTTTTTAGGCATTACCAACCTGATAAACTTTCTGATGTAGCTAAACCAACCCAATAAAATCTAAAAATGTTACTGTTCAACACCTGGTGTCTAACAACAAACTCCACTCCCTGCAAGCTCTCCTCACCGTGGAGAATGTAGATGCCTGTAAAGTTACTCAGACATGGTTTATGGTCACAGGGGGCACCTTGGCAGTGCAGGGCTATAATGCTTCCCACACATTTAAACCACCAGTTGCACAGGAAGGGACAATAAGTGGAGATGTCACAATTTACATCAAAAGTGTAAATACATTACTACATTTACTAGTAGCCAGTACTAGTACTAGTTGTGTAACTAGTACTAGCCCTACATTTACAGTACTACATTTACTAGTAACCACCCTTAAATCTAACAACAAATCTGGAGACTATTTACTAACACCATTGGAAACTCTTGGAACAAGCTTCCTAATAATCTAACATCCCTGACATCCACGCCACTTTTCAAGAAGCAACTAAGAACCTTCCTAACTTCACAATGGCTATGCCCTTGTACTAATCCTGACTGGTATTTCCTCCTCTTGACCACCACCTTTATATAACTATAACTTTCATCTCTAATATGATCATCAACTTATATATGTGTATATGTTTCTTTTTGTCTAATGTTGTCTAATCTGCTCACATGTAAATCCTGGTATATGTAACTTATATGTACTCTGCTCACATGTAAATCCTGGTATATGTAACTCATATGTACTCTGCTCACATGTAAATCCTGGTATATGTAACTCATATGTACTCTGCTCACATGTAAATCCTGGTATATGTAACTCATATGTACTTGCTTATTCATGTCATTTTTTCCCTCTTAGGTTATATAAATCTACTTAAAAGGGGTTTCTATGTGTAATTAATTTTTATAAACGTATCCCCTTATGTCTTATGCTTACTTATTTATGTCAATTTGTATAATACTGTGGTGGAGCTTTTCTTCCCGGGTTTCTACTGAAAATGAACATATATCCAGTTAGACTAGCCCGGTCAACAAATGTAAAATAAATAAATAAAAAGGAAACACAACTCAATGCGGTCAAACAGTATGACTCACTTGAGCGTCTTCATTTCTAAATTACGAAAGACAAAATCCAATGCCATATCCTTGCAAGCTATAGATCCTACTGTATGACCTAGGAAACCCATAGCACATACTTAAAACTACTGGAGACACTTTCCATTCAACCCAACACCATATTCATGGGTAACTTAAACTACCACAGTATAGACTGAGAATCATACATGCTCCCAAAGGCCTAGAGATTCCTGTACTTTGTAAACATCAACATGAACCAGTCCATATGACCATTGATGGTGCCAACACCCTTGATCTGGTCATCACAACCATAGGAGAATGCTGCACCCTCCCCGGGTGTAATGTCTGCACATGTCAGATTGAACAATAAAACTGTCACCTTTGCAATAAAAATAAAAACCAAGACCTGAGCTAACCCTGTAACTTTTAGTAATTATTCTAAGGCAAACATCCAACTATTAAGTGACATCTTAGCAAAATGTAAAGCCTTTCCCAACCCTGAGATCACTGCTACTTATGTGGAATTGTTCACAAAAATCTTGTACAATCATGTTAATGGCTGCTTAGAGACAGCTGTACCTACCCAGAATAAGCACAGACAAAATGAAAAAAAAAAAAAAAACAAACAAACCACCCTAGCGAAATCCCATCATCAATAGGTTGTATAACAAAAAGAAAATCATGGCAAAAATTAGGAACTGCAATTTCCAGCAAGAAGGCTGCAGAGAGACACGGCAACATAAAATGCAACACGTAGTTTAATCAGGGGTGGCTCGTGCTATTGGACTGCAGGACTGCATCCCCCCCAAGCTGTAAAATGAAAAGAAGAGAAAACTAGCTGCAAGTCCTGTGCATGTGTGCTTTCCTATCTGTGTAGATGCCTCAGAAGTTTATGTGGTTACAAACCACATAGACTGCAAGGAGAATGAACTGCAATGTCTGCAATCTACATATCAACTGATTGGCTCCTGGCTCATATTTGATGCACTCTGATTTGCTCCTGGCATGCACTGACTGCTGCTGCAAGGGAGTAATGGTAGCTCCAGACTCGGATGGTTTGTTTGTCGGACTGATGCTGCTGTAATTCAGAAGCTCTACAAGTAATATATCAGAACCACTCTCAGACTGACTGCTGCTGCAAGTGAACTGGCAGCTCAGAAGCAAGTGGTAGGGAATATATACAGGTAACAGTAATGCCTAGAGGTTCAGTGTGTGTGTGTGTGTGTGTGTGTGTGTGTGTGTGTGTGTGTGTGTGTGTGTGTGTGTAAAATGCCCCAATTGAATATTCCTGGTGGCTAGACTAGAGTTTTCAGGCTCAAACCCTGTACCTTGGACACAGGTAGCAAGAGCCTAAATTCCCTACCCACCACCACTGCAGATTTTTGCCTCATATGTTTGTTCTGAATCTGATGACGGGCATTTGAATTTAAGACTTCATATTCTTCTGAAAATACATGGTAACACTACACAAAACCTTTTATTCTAGCAATTTTCTAAGTTTATAAGATCAATATCTGTCCCTATTTTTGGGGATGTATTCCTCCATTATTGGCTTTGTCTAGGTTTTTATGCTAAGAGGTTGAGAGCTATGGTGAGAACTGAAAAATGAATTCACTGAATATGTTTGGGGGCTATATTCCCTCATTATTGGCTTTGTCCAGGTGTTTTGTGCTAAGAGGTTGAGAACTACGGTGAGAACTGAATTCACTAAATGATAGCCATTTAAGTTTCAGTCTTCATGTTAAGAAACAGCTTCTATGGCATAGTGATATGTTGCTCTGACTGTAGTGCATAGTGTCCTGGGTCCAAGACTTGGCAGGGAAATGCATGGTGATAACATAACGTTTTATTCTAGCAGCTTTCAAAGATTATACAAGCAATGTTTAAAATACGTCTCTGGTTTTGGGGTGTTTGTCTCCCCCAATAAGTTTGGCTTTTTCCAGATTTCTTGTGCTGCAAAGTTAAGAGATACAGTTGAGTGTCGAGAGGATTTTACAAGGAGCTGACAGCTTGAAGAGAAGTTTAGTGCTGTTTGTGCCGAGTCTACTGGGTCTATATTATAACCTCAAAGGTTTAATACTTTGAATGCATAAAGATCGAACTTTATGCATCAAAGTATTAAACCATTGAACCCTAATAAAAAATTATTAAAACAAAAAAAAAACTAAAGCATTTACGCAGGGGGGCTGCACCCCCCCTGCACCCCCACACCCCCACTACTTAAATATGCCAACTCTGAGATCACACAACATTGAAGTAAATGGAAATCTCCCCTTACGGAGATTTCCATTTAAACGTTCAATGTTGTGCGCCTTCGGTAACCTCGTGTCGACAATATCATATTCAATATTGTCAGACTTCGAGATTATAATATAGACCCAAGTCTACTTAAATTGCTAATAGCACAATAGGTAGTGTACTTACTTTTGATGCAGAAGGCTATGGGCTGATACTGTACTGAGTTGTACTTTTAAAGGGGGAGGATGCTGCAGTCCTGAGAATGCTCTCTTTGGCAGAGATACCTAGTAACTATGAACCTGTTATCAGTTTGCCATCCAGTCCCTATTGGGATATTACTAGCTTATTATTTTTTTAATGTAACATAGGTAATTTATTCCTCAAGGGCAGCAGTCACTTTATTTGTAGACGAAACAATGAAATATAAAGTTGTTTGCTAGCAGCAACTTCTTCATTTGATGCAGATCTCTTTAATCTGGAATTATTTAGATGACTTTTACTTCTGCAGAGATTGTGCATATTTACCAATACTGGTGGATTGTAGAAGTTTGAATAAACTTTTATGATGGAAATGTTCTGAATGGGCAGTTTTGTCATTATTGGTGCATGCATTTTGTTTAATTGTTTATTGGAAAAATGTTCAAAACAAATTTAAAACGCCCTCTAACAACTGTACTGTATTATACAAGGAATATAATTTAATACAAATCAGGAAGGTGTTTATTGATTATCTGATCAGCTCAGGTACACCCCCTCCCAGTTCTTGTTTGGATGTGTTCAATTAGGAACCAGTTAAATCAAATGTGTGCAAGCACAAACTTTTTTAGTTTGTGCTGAATATTTTCACTGAGTCTGAATGCTACTGAAAGTGATGAAGCCAGATTGAAGCAATCACTTCTCTTAGCTCTTCATTTTTTTGGGGGGAGGGTACTTATTGTCCACATCTATGAGCTAAGTCCATCATGTAGGATTTCTGCTGCACAATTCTCCCGGCTGAACTATACCTCTCAACTGTCCAGATTTTCGTAGAATGAATAGATGTTTGCTTTTTATTTTTGGTTTGTTTGTCATAAAATTTGTGGTTTTCTGGCAAATAATTTATAATTGAAGTCACTTAATAATGACAGACATTGAGTTTCAGACTTCATACCCTTCAGAAAAATGCATGCTAAAGCAAGACCTGTTATTCTATCAACTGTCTAAGTTTATACAAGAGCAACTTTTAGTACTGTTTGTTTGTTCCCTCAATATATTTGGCCCTGTCCAGATTTCCAGAGTTAAGAGGTTGAGAGGTATGCACAATTAAATAGCTTATAGAATTAAGTATATCCAAACCTCTCAACTGTCCCCAATTTTGGCTCAAAATGTTGCTCTCCCCCTAATAATTCCTCCACAAAATGGCAATTTTGGAAGAAACATGGAAGGTTTACTATTAGTAAATAATTGTAATGATCAGAGCTACAGATTACTTTTATTTTAGAAATGCATGTAGATTCTCTTATTTTGTCAGCTGCTCAACTTAACAGCACTAATATTATAACAATAACCCACGGCTGGGTGTGGGTAATGCTGGATGTACCCACGGTTGGTGTGGTTTGATCACAAGGGCGAAGCCCGAGTGGCCAAACAAAGACAACCGTGGGTAAATCCAGCATTACCCACACCCAGAAGTGGGTTATTGCTATTATGCATTGACATTATTTAAGAAAAAAATAATTACTTTTCTTAAATAATGGCATTGTATAATGCCTCCTTGCTGCCCTTCCACAGCTGTCTGGTATTCTGCGGCAGTTCTGATGTGCTGCATATGCGTATGCTTATGCAGTACGTCAGAGCTGTGGGTAAAAGTGACAGAGAAAGCAAGATCTCTGTTGCTTTTTAGAAACTGTCTTGCTATGTTAAAGGAGTTTTACATAGTGAGACAGCTTTAAAAAAAACAATGGAGAATCTCCGTTGCTTTTTTTAAAGCTGTCTCGCTATGTTAAACCCATTTAACATAGCGAGACACCTTTAAAAAAAGCAACGGAGATAGGAAGATCTCCGTTACTTTTTTTAAAGCTGTCTCGCTATGTTAAATTCGTTTAACATAGCGAGACAGGTTGTAAAAAGCAACGGAGATCTTGCATTCTCTGTTGCTGTAAAAAAAAAAGAGTTATACTAATGGAAAAAGACAGGGCGACCGGACCTTTTTCCATTAGTATAACTCTGATTTACAATGTGCACACTGACCAATCAGCATGCACATTTTGGTATATTAATGGGGGGGGTCGTTGTATAATAACACATTACATCTGAGTGACTCCTCCAAGTGCATCTGTAGTTAACTCCTACTGACATCGCTAGGCGTCAAATATTGCTTCATGTTTGCATCAATAATTCCAAAACCATGTTATGTACAAGGTTTTAATAGATTTCATTGTAAACCTTACATAATGGCAAACTCAACTGCATTAATATTTGACCTTTGTCCAGTGCAGGTAAGTAGATATTAACTGTTTTATGATATTATTTTTATAAATGTAATTTTCACATTATTCTAAATATCTCAAAAACCAAGTAACACAGACAGAAAGTACAGTTGTGTACACTTACCATAAATGTAGATCTTTGAGTGTATTCACTGTTGCAGTCATCACATTTGGGTTATTCTGCCAGGGGTAGCCCTCATTCAGCCCAAATACCAGAGACTAAGTATTTCTGTGTCAGTTGCTGTCACTCCATCACTGACGTCAGTTTGTCAGTGGTATAAAATCAGGCACCTGATGCCATTACATAAGTTTTTCTTGCCCTAAACTGTCAGTAGCCCCCAAATAGGGAGCTAGGTTATGGTGTAAGAACACCACCAGTAGAAAGTAAATACCAAATATTCCCTGTAAGGAGAGAGGAAGAGAGACAGAGAGAAAAGGGGGATGCAGGGAGCGAAACTGGGACTGCAACAGTGAATACACTCGAACATCTACATTTATGGTGAGTGTACACAACTGTACTATCTTCTTTGTGTTTCACTATTGCAGTCATCACATTTGAGTTGATTCCCAAAGCTATAGAAAAGGGTGGAGGCAGTCAAGAAGACTGGGGGCTGGCTAGGATGCCCTGCAAGACTACAGTGGCAAAGCCTGCTCTGGGTTTGGAGAAGACAGGCAGGTGGTAATGCTTGGTGAAGGTATGCACAGATGTCCATGTTGCAGCCTCCAGGATGTCCCTGGTGGGGACCCCTCTGAGAAAAGCTGCAGAGGTGGAGGTTGCCCTGATGGAATGTGTCCTGACCCCCTTTGGGGGTGGTTTCCCATGCTGTTTGTAGCAGAAATGGATGCAGTGTGCTATCCATTTGGAGATTGTTTGTTTGGATATGATCTTGCCCTCTGCCCCTGCTGTGAAGCTGACAAGCAATTGATCATTTTTTCTAAAAGATTTAGTCCTGTCCAGATAGAATCTGAGCTGTCTGTGCACATCTAGAGAGTGCAGAATCCTTTCCCCCTTGTTTTGTGGGTTAGGAAAAAAGTTGGGCAAATGCATGGATTGGTTGAGAGCCACCAATTTAGGCATGAAGGATGGGTTAGTCCTGAGGGAGACCCTGTCAGCATGGAAAATGATGAAGGGCCATACAGCCATGAGTGCTTGCAGCTCTGATGCTCTTCTAGCTGAAGTGATGGCCAGACGCAAGACTGTCTTCCATAAGAGGAATTTTAACTCTGCTGAAGCAGCAGGTTCAAAGGGGGGTAGTGTGAGCTTTTCCAGCACAAAGTTATGGTCCCAAGCTGGGGTAGGAGCTCTTCTGGGTGGCCTTAAGTTGTTAGCCCCTCTTAGGAACTGTCTGATGAGAGAGTGTGAGAAGAGGGGAGGGTCTGTGCTGTAATAAGCAGAGATGGCAGAGGCAGGAATTTTAATAGAAGAGAAGGATAGACCCCTGTGTAGTAGGTCTGCTAGGTAATCCAGGATGAGAGGTAGGGAGGGGTGTGCCATTCTGGCTCCCTTAGCCTGGATCCAGGTGCAGAACCTTTTCCACTTGTCAGCATAGGATTTTCTAGTGCTGGGGTGTCTGGCCTCACTTATAACAACTAGGACTTGTTTGCTTAGGATGGCAGCTTGAGAAGAGGTCAGGGAATACGCCAGGCTGCCAGGTTGAGGGTCTGCAATTGAGGATGCATGAATTCTCCATTCCTCTGGGTCAGGAGTGTTGGGATCTGATGTAGGTGCCATCATGGCAGGGGTGACAGGCTGCACAGCAGTGGGTACCGGTGCTGGTGTGGCCAGTCTGGGGCAATCAGGATTGCCCTTGGTTTTTCCTCCCTTATTTTGAGCAGTACCCTTGAAATGAGTGGTAGAGGGGGAAATGCATAGACTGAGAGGTTCACCCACTGGAAGGATAGAGCATCCACTTTCCAGGCCTTGCTGTGAGGTTCCCTGGTGCAGAATTTGCTGAGCTGATGATTGAAGTGGGAAGCAAAGAGGTCCACCTTTGGGGTGCCCCATTTCTGGGTTACAAGGGTGAAGGTTCTGTAGCCTAGTTGGCACTCGTGGGTCTAGCAGGTTTCTGCTTAAGTTGTCTGCCAGAGAGTTTAGGGAGCCTGGCAGGAATTGTGCTAGCAGGTGTAGTTGCATGGCTGAGACCGTGTGCCAAAGGGTCATGGCGAGCCTGCAGAGAGGATAAGAGTGAGTCCCTCCCTGCTTGTTGATATACCACATCACTGAGGTGTTGTCTGTTTTGATCAGTAGAGGCCCTGGGGAGAGTAGGGGTCTGAAAGCTGTCAGGGCATGCTGAACAGCTAGCATCTCTTTTTGGTTGATGTGCAGATGTATTTGATTTGGGCTGCAATGGCCCTGAATGCACCTGTCATCCAGGTGTGCAACCCAGGCATAGTCTGATGCATCTGTGGTGAGGGTATAGGCGATGTGCGGTTGTGAGAAGGAAAGTCCCTTGTTGTGGTTGCATGCTGCTGCCTACCAAAGAAAATCTTTCCTTAAACAAGGTATCATTGGTATAAGGGTTTCCAGGTCTTGAGAGTGTTTACACCAAAGGCTTTTTTGGGTACCATTGTAGATTCCTCAAATGCAGTCTGGCATATGGAATGAGTAGAATGCAGGAGGCCATGAACCCTAGGGCTTGCAGGATTTTCCTTTCGGATAACTCAGTTCTGGTGGCTAGTTGAGAGAAGTAGCCTGTCAGATAGGCTTGTTTTTCTGCAGTAAGGAATGCCATCTGGGATGTTGTGTCCAGGCTTGCTCCCAGGAATACAATTTTGTGTGTGGGACCTAGTTTTGATTTCTTTTCCTTGATAGTATACCCCAGGGAGGTCAGCATGTCCTTTACAAAGGTCAGGTGCTGTAGCAGCTTTTCCTCACTGTCTGCCTGAATCAGGCAGTCGACCAAGTAGGAGTAAATTTGAATATTTCTTTGTTTGCAAAAAGCGATGATGGAAGCCAGACATTTTGTGAAAACTCTGGGAGCAGTGGATAAGGCAAAGAGAAGTGCAGGGAACTGAAAGTGCATTGATCCTGCCCTGAAACATAGGTATTTCCTGCATGATTCTGTGATTAGGATGTGTGTGTAAGTAGGCCTCTTTTAGGATGGCTAACCAAGCATCCTTGGAAATCATTGGTAAAAGCTGCTGGAGGGTGAGCATTCTGAATTTTGGTATCACCAGAAAGGTGTTTAGAATGGATAGATTGAGAATGGGGCACCATGTGCCCCCTTTTCTGGGTACCAGGAAGTGTCTGGAGTAGAAACCTTGGCCTATCTGTTTTGCAGGACCATGCTGTATTGCCCTCATGGAGAACAGGGAAAGGACTTGCTTTTTGGCCTCTGCCCACTGGTTTGGAGGAAGATCTGGAAACCCTTTTGGGGTTGGTGGATTGTGGAAATAAAATTGTATCCCTGGGACACTATGTTGAAGACCCATCAGTTGTTGGTAATGGTGGCCCAGTTGCTGGCATGGAAGGAGAGTTTTCCTCCTAGGGGCACAAGCAGGTGGGCAGAGGTAGGGATGGAAGTCTAAAGTCATTGTGAGTTCTTACCATAAGGGGGAGGCTTTGCACTCCCTGTTTTTGAAGAGAAGGAACTCCATTGCTTAGATCTCTGCATTCCCTAGGGCTGTTGTCTGGGGGGGGGGGTCTGCTTCCCCTTGGTTTGGACTGAGCTGGCCTGGAGAGGGCAGGAAAGGACCAGTGCTTGGAGGGGCAATGCCTACTGAACCTCGGTGGCTGGACCTGTAAGAATTATTTAACTGTCTGCATAGATTTAGCTTTTTCTTCCATCTTTTTTAAGACCTCTTCCGCTTTGGTGCCAAATAAGTTGTTTTTGTTCAAGGGTGCATCCAATAATTTGGATTTGACATGGTTTGGCAATATCTGTTCCTTAAGCCAAACATACCTTCTAAGGACAGAACCAGTGACTGCTACCCTGCAAGATGCTTCTAGGGCTTCAAAACCACATTGCAAGGTGTGCTTAGTTACTTGACTTGCAGAATGCATTAACCCTTGTAATTCTTTGTTTTCTACACAAGCAGGAAAAGAAGATATTTTTTGTTTTAGGAGTTCCATGGTATGTTGCTCATATTTCAGTATGTGGAACTGACAATTTAATGCTTTAATAGCAAGAGTAGCAGAGGTGTATACTTTTTACCCTAAATGTCTAATGCTTGGGAATCCCTATCTGAGGGGGTGGGATTCTTAGTTGAAGTTGCTTTGATTCCTTTAGGTCCTTGAGAAATGACCTCAGGGCCAGCAGTAGGATTTTTTTAAATGAAATTTGTAAGAGTCAGGGATTCTGTAATATATGTCAGGTTTCCTAGAAGCAGGAGGAAGTGTGTTAGTAATCAGTCTGGATTCCATAAAAACATCATCCACAACATCCAGGACAGGAGGAATGGCCAAAGGTCTGAGCTGCGGTAGATCTAAGAATTCCCTGAGTCTCTTTTTTGACTGAAGGTAGTCCTGACATTCCCATTGGAAATGCTCCCTTAAAGTATGTAGGATTTCCCAAAATTAAAAATTCTCAGGTGGAGAGGCAGAAGGAATGGATTTCTCTGCATTAGAGTCCTCATAAGCAGAGAGGGGTTGCATATCTTCATGTTCAGATGCATCAGAGTCTTCAGACTCCTGTTCAGATAAAACTACTGGGGGCAAGTCTCTTTGTCTTATGGAAGGTGTAGCCTGGCTTCCCCTAATAAGCATAATAAGGTCTTCCACCATTTTAAGCATTTGAGACTGAGATAAGGAAGCAGGTTCCTGAGCTTGGATCGTCAGATTTTTGGGTGTAGTTCATACCCTGGGCCTTAGAAACTCAGTAGTGAAGACGCGAAAGAAGTTGGTCTGTGTCATGTATCGGTAGTGCAAAGTACTTCCGCAGAAGCCGGTGCCTGTTCGGCAGCTCCGGACCCATCCAAGGTGCAGACATCCACAGGATCCTTAGTTGAAGAAGAGTCTCGCAGTATACTGGACTCATAAAGGGTCTCGGTAGCAGCCTGCGATTCCACAGAAGCAGGCATCAGGGGCTGCAAAAGCGCCTCAGTGAGGACTGGAGAACTGATGACTAGCTTAACGGAAGCGTTGTCGGCAGTTTTGGACCTGTGCAGTCTGTCTCTGTCTTTATCCTTACATTTTTGGGAAGATTGGTAGTAGGATGGCTTACCAAAGCCATATTGGAATTTGAGGACTGAGAGCGAAAATATCTAACTACAATAAGGGCCCAATGATATATAGTTATGGCATTGAACAAAGCACAAAGATGTCAGCAGGGGATGTCATGGTCTGCGCCTAAACAGGTGACGAAGTAAGAATGGAAGTCTTGGTGTGGTATTTGCTTTCCACAGGCGAGACAAATGTTAACTTTTTCTGACATTGGTTAGAGCAAGAAAAAAGGATCCCCAATAGGATACTCAACTTCAATTCGGAAGCGAAAACTCAGGTAGCGGCCGACCGGCAATCATGCAAATTGCTTCTGCTTCGGGCTCCTCGGCAAGAAAGACTGATGTAATAGCATAGGCTGCCTCATTTTATAGCACTGATGAGCTGACATCAGTCCTGGAGTGACAGCAACCGATGCAGAAATACTAAGCCTCTGGTATTCGGGCCGACTGAGAGCTACCCCTGGCAGGATAACCAAAATGTGATGACTGCAACAGTGAAACATGAAGAACATCTCCTTAGCTTTGTATGAAGGCTCTCAGCTAGATGAATAAAATGCTGCTCACAGTCTGTGTATAACTTGAGTGGCTGCCTAGATATTGTAAGTTGTTTACAAAATATTACAAATATAATAGTTGATGTGTTTACTGTGACTTTTATAAAATTTGATTTAACACCTAGAACCTAAAGAATACTACCAGTATAAAAATAGTTTGTGTTGAAGTGTTTGCCATTTATACTTTCTTTCATAACGCCTAGGGTTCCAGAGATATGAACATTTGTTTGAAATGTGAGGACATAATTTGATTCTGTCAAAAGGCTTAGGCTCCGCCCATTGGAAGTTACAGTGCAAACTTCCTGAGCTCCATTGGAGTGAATGAGTTAAAAAAATGTTTCTTCTATGACAGGTTCCCAGCTGTATTGTGTGGCTATTTTATATTTTTGCATCACATTTTTTGGTCCGTTTTTCATAAAATTGTGGTTTTCTGGCAAATTAGAGGCAAATCATTAAAGATTGAAGTTAGAAAATAATGAGTTTCAGATTTCATACCCTTCAGAAAATTCATACTAATGCAAGACCTACTATTCTATTATCTTTCTAAGTTTATAAGAGCAATATTTAAAAATTGTCCTTACTTTTGGACCTTTGTCCCACTTCTATTTATGTTTTTTTTCCAGATTTCTTGCTTTGAGGTTGAGAAGTATGACAAATATGTCAGGGCCATCACCGTCAGCCAGAGACATTTTAAATTGTGAGATACTTGTTGTGCCCCACTCCCCCACGTAGTTACTCTGGATGTGTCCAAGCAAGGCAAGGAGCAGTTATGCAGTGTAAGTGTGAAAAATATCCCCCCATCCAAGGTAGACACAAATACTGCAGTGGCTTTTCATCTCTCCTTGATTTTGCAGAATGCTCTGGTTTCTGTCATATTTTTATACTGTTGATTTATGCTTCTTATTATTCAGAAAATGCATGTTGTTGCAGGGCATGTTGCTCTGTGTTTAAGTAGCAATGCTCTAATGACCATCAGGTAAGGTTGTCTGGGATTGTAAGATGCAAGTAAGCTTTAATAAGCATACTGTTAAAGAATTATCAACATCAAAAGCCTTTTTGTTGTTGCCATGCAGAGAATATTTACATTGCTAGATAACGTATAAGCCTTAGGTATTGAAATGCATATGACAGTATTTGTAATAAAGGACAGGATTACAGTATTTTCAGAACCTCATTACATTTGTTGGAGACTTGCAGTCATTTTTGCAGGCTTTACCCATAAACTAAACAGAATGCCAATCTATCATGTGTGGTCCATAACCTGTGCAGTAATCCTTTAAGCAATTTATCTAGAGCTTGTTTCTTGTTTGCTGTTCATTTTTTACTTTGATCATGTTTTTCCCATGAAACAAGTAGATAGCTGTTATCAGGCAGCACCGCAGCAGGTCTTTTTTGGATAAGAAACATTTTTACAAGTGGGGGTAATCGGTATAACAGAGATTGCTACTTTCAGCATTTTACTTGGTGCTTTTATAAAGCTGAATATAAATTACAATTAGAACTGCAGTGCAAGGAGAAGTGGTTTGAGATGAGTGCTGCTTGTTTTTTTATACTTTATTTTGACTGGCATTCCAGTAATGTATTTAAAAAGTAATTTATGTTTTCATGTCTCACAACCTTTTTGTTTCCATCTAGATATTAAATAAGCTGTCATGTAGCCAACGCATTGAAATATATTTTTTCTTCTCCACTTCATTTTGTCTTGATTGGACTCTCATAATGATGGTTTGGCACCCAGGGCAGTGCATTTAATTAAAGTCCCAGTTTTGTAGTTTTGAGCATAGCTCTGCCCCTTTCTAGTTGGAGACACCCCTTCCCATTGGCCCCAATCATTCAACTGTCTCCTGCAGCCCCCCTTTGATTTGAAGTCACCAGCCATCACTGAGTTTAATACATGGCTTATTTAAAATCAAATACGACTACTAAAATCTTAAGATATGATCAAAAGTATGAAGGATAAGCACTTCCATCTCATATAATTTTGGGACTTTCTCAAATAACTATTCTTCAGTTTGTAAAGTTTAAATAACCCACAACAAAATATTGTTTTACATTGCTGTGTCTCTCTGTGGCTTTGTCTTGTTTTTTATCAATGTAAAAACACTCTCATCAATTTAAACAAACAATATAGGATGCTAATTAAGTATACTAAAGCCAAATGTGAGGAAAAATAGTTTCCCTGGCCAAGGACAATCACAAGGCATTCTTCAGCTAAGTACATAATCTCAAAACCAATGCATAACAATGTGCCAAATTAATTATAAATGGAGCCACATGCACTGAGCCACAAGATAAAGCAAATCCACTGGCCAAAAAACATAGTTCCAGTTTTACATGCCCCTTCACCCCTTCCAGTCACCCTTCAGGGAAACACTGTCAACTATAACTCCCCCAACTATCACTAGGAAGAGGTCCTCAATGTACTCTCCAAGGCCACTCAGTAATATCCCTGGATGCCTCCTTAATAGCATGAAACATGACCTATCAGGACCACTAGAATCTCTATTTGACTGTAGCATCCAGACAGGTTTCATATCAAGTGAATGGAGGACTGCAAATGTCATCCCTGTGCACAAGGGCAGGCCATCTATGGACCAAGGTAACTGCAGACCCATAAGTCTGACTAGTCTGATATGAAAAGCCATGGAAAGAATTATCATGGAAATGATAAACAATGACATAAGAATCCTTCAGACCTTTCAGGATCCAACCCAGTTTGGTTTTGTCAAGGGCAGACAAAGTTGGTGGACTTCTTCAAGAAGGTCAGCTTGTGATACTGTGCTCATTTATTCAGAACTTCCCTGTACCTGGCTTGGACACCTGTGACTACAAGACCTTGGATTGTGTCTAAAGCCATCTCTGGACCTACAAAACTAAGTTTTTTTTTTGCACTTGCTCTAACTATCTCAGTGCCATTTAACAGTTCTGTGCTGTATGTTTTGATTTGTTTTATTTTATTGCTGTTTTTCAGCCTGCACTTGTTAAAGAAAGTCCATCTGTTTGTTATTGTACTGCTCTTAGGTCATTTTAACAGCATCCTGATATTTTCTAACTTCCTCTGATACTGCAAAAGCTGTTCTAAGTTTGCCAAATATTTTTAAAATTTTCAAAGTTTTTCTGTGTTTGTAGAAGTTTTCCTATGTTTGCACAATTTGTTTTTGTTTTGGGAACATTTTTCAAGGTTTGTGAACTTATTTCCAAGGATTTCTGATACTACAGGAGTTCTGCCTTTTATTGCAAAGCATGTATTACTCCACCTGAGCTTAAAACCAGTTTGTTTTACATTAAGAGGGCTTTATTCTGCACTCTGGTGGGAGCAGAGGGATGATTCAACCCATCTGAGTTGGGAACTGATGGTAGAAGGTATATTGTATATTTATCTGATTGGCTTGATGGCTTAACTGTGTAAAAGTCTTTCATCCTGCTGGTATAATTCCAGGGATGTATTTTCTGTTCCCCATCCAGTTATCCAG
Organism: Protopterus annectens; assembly: GCF_019279795.1. Lineage (NCBI taxonomy): Eukaryota > Metazoa > Chordata > Ceratodontiformes > Protopteridae > Protopterus > Protopterus annectens. The sequence continues at coordinate 48,354,606 of NC_056750.1, forward strand.
GTTGCACTTGAAAAGGGCTAGCAAGGTACTCTGCTTGAGGTGGATAGGGAGTCTAGTCCACAGAAGGGGGAGTCTCAGGGACACAAATCTGTCCCGCCAACAAGTTGTATTGATTTTACAGACCAGATTGAGGTCATGTGTGTGGGTTACTCAAGTGGAGCTTGACTTGCGGATATGCAGCAGTCCCATCAAGATGGAGTCTGAGATTGCTTTGTATGCCATACAGAGGTCACCTCTCAGGAGTCTGTATGCGACTGAGTAGAGAGACAGGGCTTTCAGCCTATCTGTGTAGGCTAGATGTTTGAGGACCTGGCTTCTCCTGGTGAGGAATCTCTGTGGTCTCTACAGCTGCTGCATGTGCTTTGTGAGGTACATGCTGAAAGGAGTGTTGTACGCAATAATGGTTCTTATAAGGGAAGAATACAGGGATGTTGCGACCTCCTTGTCTCTGGCTGAGATATCTTTACTAATGAGGTGGGCCATGAAGAAAGCTTTCCATACAATGGAGGCAATATGGTGGTCAAAAGTCAGCTAGCTATCAACCTGGGTAAGTCCCTCATGACTGATTGCATGCTTAGAATCTTGTTATTAGTGTGATAATTTGTGGGGATGTCTCTCTCCCCAAGGGGGCTGATGATGCTGTTTTTGACATTCAGTTTGAGGCCATATTTCTGGCACCACTCATTTGTTTGGGTGAGACCCTCCTGGAGGATGTCCACATCACTAGAGGAATTGATGACAGCACCCAGCTTGCAGTCATCTGCAAATTTGGTCAGCCATAGCTCACTGGTTTTGGCCTGCACCTGAGAAAAGTATATCCCAAACAACACAGACCCCAAGACCAATCGCTGGGGTACATCTCCCTTTATGGGTCTACTGCTTGAGGTGACTTCCCCTATTTTGGCTAGGTGGGTTCCATCAGTGAGCCAGTTTGCTACCTATCTGGTAACATATGGATTGATGCCTAGTTGAAAGAGTTTATCTATCATACCTGACTGGGGAATAGTATCGAAAACTTTGTCCAGGTCTAGGTAGGCACTGTGCACCATCTCCCCCTCGTCCATGGCTTTGGAGACTGTCTCAAAGAAGTCGACCAAATTTAACAGGCCTGACATCTCCTTGACAAAACCAAATTGTGTGGGATCAAGTGTTTGTAAGTTGTCAATGTCCTTGTTAATGAGGTCCATGATAATTCATTCCATGGACTTGCAGATCAGGTTAGTTAGGCTGATGGGTCTATAATTTCCTGGATCAGTAGATGCTCCACCTCTGTGTAAAAGGATGACAGTGGCTGTCCTCCACTTGGTTGGGCCAAAGCTGGTACTCAGACTTTGGTTGAACAGGGTGCCTAATGGTGCTGCAAATTCTTGCCTGAGTTCATGTAGGATGCGGCCTGGGATGTTATCAGGTCCCATAGAGGCTGTATTTTCTGTCTTTGAGAGGGCAGTAATGACTTTCTCCCTAGAGATAAGGGGAGGGAGGTGGGTGCTGGGGATGTCCTCATTTACTGATGAGGGACAGAGGGTTAAAGGTTTCACTGAACCTGTCTGCCAGCAGGTTAGTTATATCTATGGCATTTGTGTATGTGGTGTCTTTGACCACCAGTTCTGAGCAGATCTGAGTGCTTCCTTTGAGATTGCGGACATATGTGAAGAAGGCCTTATGATTGTCTTTAGTAGATGTGGCCAGTCTGGACTCAAAGTTTGCTTTGGAGGATTTCACTAGTGCTCTTATTTGCTTGTTCAGACTAAGGAGATATTTCTTCTAATTAGGCACCTGCTCCTTCTTGGTCCTAGACAGCAATTTTTTTCATTTTATTATAGCATTTATTTATTGCAGATGTCCAAAAGACAGATTTACTCTTCCTTGAGGAGGAGGATTTTATCCTGTTGGGTATTCTTGATTCCATGCAGCTATATAAATGTTCATATAGTACTTTGGTGTAAGTTTGGCCATATGTGCCAGTTCCTACATAGGGGAGGGGGCTGTGAAACTGTTTATACCTTCTGTCAGGAGGTTGTAATTGGCTTTGGAAAAGTTTTTTGTGTGATCTTAGCTGGGGGGTGGGGGTCAGGGGAGATGGTGACTTCAAAAGTGACTGCTTTGTGGATGGATCTTACCAGTGAGGATGACACTGTAGGCATGCTGCAGTGGTTACACATGTTGGTTAATACCAAGTCCAAGATATTATCACCTCCTGTGGGTGTGTTGACCAGCTGGTCCAAGGCATTTGCATTGACAAAATCAAGGAATTTCAGGGCATTTGTGTTTTGGCATAAGTAGTTCTTTCAATCTGTGGTTGGATAGTTCAAGTCACCCAGGATCAGTGTAAAGGGTTGACACTTGATAGATTTGAAGAGGTCCAGATAGCTGGTGTGGGCATCTTCAGTAAAAGTTGGGGCCCTGTAGCTAGCTATGATTTGAATAGGGGTTTTGTCAATGGTTAACTACACCTGGAGTGTCTCCAGTGCATCATACTGTTTGACCAACTTGGAGGTATGTATGTCTTTAATATATATTGCAACTCCACCTCCTTTTGCTTTGCTGCCCACGTTTTGGGGTCTGAATGTATGATAAGATGAATAACCTGGTATGGCTGGGGTGCTCTCCACAGCTTTGAATGAGGTTTCTATGACTGCACAAATGTCAGCATCTTCCAGGGTTAAGAATGCTTGCAATGAGTGCAGTTTCATGTTTAGACTCCTAGCATTTAATTTGCGCTTTGATGAAATTTTTATGTTGGTAGTTTTGACTTCATGACATTGCCTAAAAAAGCCACTATGGGGGAGGCAAGAGCCTCTGCTAGAAGCCTGAAGCCCAAGGAAGAGAGATGCAGGCCATCTCTGGCAAAGCATCATGGTCTGTCAACCATGTCTTTCCAGGCTGTCAGGTACTGGATCCCCTTGGAATGACACCAGAAATTAAGCCAACTGTTAAAGTCAATAGCATTCAGAAAAGTAAAGTAAAACAAAGCATATTATTCTAGCAACATTCAAATTACATAAACTGTGTGTTATATATTTTACAGTTTGAATGTATTCAAGTTTTGGTCCTTCGTTCCCTTTATCTTTTTAGCTTTTTGTTTGATTTTTTTTTTTACCTAAGATGTTGAAGGCTATGTGATGGGAGGGGTTGCAAGGGTATGAGCAATGTGTTCAGTTATTTATGTGTGGTAGCTCTTTATACATTTGTTCATTTACTTGATTACATTAAAACTTTTGAAGTGGACAGTTACTGTACTTTCTATATTGTAATGGTTATAACTGATGTGTGTATTTTTGCGCATAATGTATACATGTCTGCAGGTCTACAGGTATAAATTCTCTCCAGAGTCTCTGATTTTTACCTCATATTCATATGTGTGTGTTTTTCCGGCAAATCAGTGAATAATGTAGTCACAACATGATAGACATTTGACTATCAGACTTAATAGCTTTCAGAAAGAAATCACAGCTGGTACCCTGTCAACAAATTATATTCCTGGGTGCAAGCTTGAACACAACTTCCCAGATGGCTTTCCTCACACCAGAGAAGCAAATTCATTTGACAACTTACTTCAAACTAGTGGCCACAAAAACCCTGCTATCTGCAAGGCAAATACTGCAAGCCTTGGGGTTCATGCCCTTGTGTATTCTACTAATTCCATATGCAAGACTGCATATAAGGAAACTACAATGGTATCTAAAAAGCCTATGGTGTCAACATTCTCAGGATCTAAAAACAATGATTCTTGTCATACCTTGCCTATGGTTAGAATTCCTTTGGTGGGCAGACTGCCACCAAAACAAGGGTCTACCATTCACTCTACCCCCTGCCACCCAAACCCTAACAACACACGCATCAGACTATGCATGGGGGGGCTCACCTAGCAGGGAAGTGCATTCAGGGCAAATGGAACCCAAGTCAAATGTACCTGCATATCAATCAAAAAGAAATGTTAGCTGTGCAGAATGCTCTGACAGCCTTCAAGGACCTCATTCTTCCAGGACAATTAATGATAAAGACGGACAGCACCACTTTTATGTGGTACATAAACAAGCAGGGGGGGGGTACCCATTCTTACCCCCTCTGCAGACTAGCCATGGCTCTGTGGAACACAGCCTTGAGCTAACAAGTTCATCTACAGGCTCAATTCCTGCCAGGAAAACTAAATACACTGGCAGATGAACTAAGCAGAAATCTCATGGACTCACATGAGTGGAAACTGGAACCAAAGAGTTTCAACATGTTGATCAACAAATGGGGGATCCCAGATATAGACCTGTTTGCCTCCCCCCAGAACTACCAATTGGACAAATTCTGCCCAAGGACTCCCCACTAACAAGCTTGGAAAGTGGATGCTCTGTCCTTCAGCTGGAAAAATCTATCAGTTTATGCCTTTCCTCCTCTGCCTCTCTTCTCCAAAGTACTACTAAAGATCAAACAGGACAAACCAAGGATGGTGCTGATTGCACCAGACTGGCCACGCCAACACTGGTACCCCCTCTTGCGCAGTGTGTCACAGCTGGTCCCGTGGCACCTACCTCAGACCCCCCCCCCCCCGCTGTCTCAGCAGGAGATCCAGATTCTGCACCCCCAGCTTCAAACCCTGAACCTGGCACCATGGCTAATTACCTAATCTCGCTGTTACCATTCTTCAGTAAACAAGTGTTGGATGTCATTTTGGAGGCAAGGAGGCCTAGTACTAGAAAATCTTATGCTGAAAAATGGAAAAGATTCTGTGCCTCGAACCAAACTCAAGGGATGGACCACAGCAGTGCCCAATTTACCTCAGATTCTTCAATACTTAACTGAGATGCTTCACAACGGCCTTTCCTTTTCCTCCATCAAAATTCACGCCTCAGCCATTTCAGCTCATTACAACACAGAACCACCCCTCTTTTCTCACCCACTGCTCAAGCAGTTCCTCAGAGGGGCCAAAAAATTAAAACCACTCTGGAGAGCCCCAACTCCAGCCTGGGACCTTATTTTTGTATTTGCAAAACTCACTCTTCCTCCTTTTGAGCCAGCTGCAACTGCAGAGGTAAAATTCCTTTCTTGGAAAACCTATTTCCTTTTAGCAATCACTTCAGCAAGAAGGGTATCTGAATTACAGGCCTTTATGCCAGTGGAACCTTTCATCATCTTTCATGCGGACAGGGTGTCCCTCAGGACCAATCCCTCTTTCATGCCCAAGGTGATATCCAGTGTGGCTATTAATCAGTCCATTCATTTGCCCAACCTTCTTTTCTAATCCACAGAACAAAGGGGAACGGGTACTACACTCCTTAGATATGCACAGACAACTTAGATTTTGCTTGGACAGGACTAAATCTCTAAGGAAATCTGAATAACTGCTGGTGGCATATGCTGCAGGGACAGAGGGGAAGGCTATTTCAAAGCAAACCATTTCTAAATGGATAGGCCATTGCATTAATTTCTGCTATAAGCACCATGGAAAACCTATCCCACAAGGGATCATCTACCTCTCCAGGCTTTCTCAGAGTTGTCCCTACCAGAGACATCCTAGAAGCTGCTACTTGGAGTTCTGTACATACTTTCACCAACCATTACCATTTGCCATTTTTCTCTAAATCCAGAGCTGGCTTTGCCACTGCAGTCTTGCAGGGCCTTATAGCTGGTCCAAATGCTATCTAAATTCCTCCTCCCATCCTTAGCTTTGGGAATCTACCCAAATGTGATGACAGCAACAGTGAAACACGAAGAACATAGTACAGTTGTGTACACTTACCATAAATGTAGATGTTCAAGTGTATTCACTGTTGCAGTCCTGGTTACCCTCCCTCCATCCCCCTGACTTCTTTTGGCTATACCTCTATTCTCCTTTGCTATACTTAAAAGCTTTTTGGTGTATTTGCTTTTTTGTCGGAGGTATAACCTTGTGTGTGTGTGTGTGTATATATATATATATATATATATATATATATAAAATTGCTTCCCATTAAGGGGGGCACCTGACATCTGGGGCAGGAAGGACTGATGTAGTGGCGTCTGCTGCGTACTTTGTACCCCTGACTGCCTGATGTCACGGAGGATGCGACAGCAACCGATGCAGGACCCAATGTGTCACAGCTGGTCCCATGGCACCTACCTCAGATGGTCGGGCCGACTGGGGGCTGCTGCAAGCGGGTAACCCGAGTGTGATGACTGCAACAGTGAATACACTCAAACATTTACATTTATGGTAAGTGTACACAACTGTACTTTTTATCTATATAGTGTCTGCTATGAGTTAAGCAATCTAGAAGCTTGCCTGTTTGCCACTTGGGAATATGGAATTATGCAGTCCTCTCTCTTTTTTTTTTTTTTTTCTGCTGTGTGTAAGAGAAATAGGAGGCATCAGTGATTGCCATGGTTATCTTCCCATGGCAAGGAAAATTCCTGTATCTGTTCCCGCTGTTCTCTCTTATTCTTTGTTGCTTCTTTAAATTTAAAGAAGGAAGCCTGAAGTTCATTCACATTTTTCATAAGTGGACGAGAAGATTGTTTTTGTTGTTTAGCATATCTAGTCAGTGGCAATGTGGGAAACCTAAATTGTTCAAGTTAAAGAAGTTGTCCTAGATTGGAGTGATAGCCGAACTACGTCTGGTTTGGCTTTTAGGTTTAGATCCCTTGATTCCAACCAGACATCCTGTGTCAGGTGTCATAAGTGATAGAAAACTTTATTTTTGTCATAGTTTCATAGGTGTATACTAGGCTAATGATCACTAGAGACCTTATAAGCATAGTCATCCATCCCAAATGTGACCCACAAATTTGATTTATATTGGGGTGATATACTGACTGCGTCTATCCATCAGAGAGCGAAAGAGGCTCCAGACCAGAAGCAAATTTCTGATTACCCATCCACTGGTCCAAGTTGCACTTAAATAGGGTTAGTGAGGAGCTCTTCTTCACTTAGATGGGGAGATCCTCTTCCAGAGAATAGAAATTCTCTGAGAAAAAAATGGTCTGTTTCTCCAGCGTGTCCTGTTTCTGCCTCAAGCAAAATTTAGTTCTTTTGATCTAGTAGTTCTGATGCTGTTTTGTGGATATGTAAAAGGTTCATCAAAACAGGGTCCAGGGATGCCTTGTATATTAGGCAAAGATCACGTCTCAGTAATCTGTGTGATACAGAGTAAGGAGGCAGAGCTTTGAGACAATCAGCATAAGACATTTTCACCCCTAGACCTACTCTGCCAGGTAGAAGAGTTTCTTCATATGTTCAGAATTCTATCCTGCACTGCATCAGTTAATCAGCATGCAGATGCTTCAAGCCTATCTCAGATACCTGCATAATTTAGACCTCATTTGTTTCTTGGTCAGCATCCATGTGTCAGCCACTTCTGTTCATTGTTAACTTCAGAAGTATGAGATTGTGACCCAGCAGCAGGTCAGGCACTTCCTAAAAATGTTTTCCCGATATCTGCTCATTTAATGACCTCTTGACCCCTTAGGACTTTATTTCATGATTGTCAAGCTTGATTGTACACTGTTCAGTCCCATTGATTCACTGGCTTTGAAGTTGAAGTATTATATGCTTTTCTTTGCGGCCATTGCAGGATCTTAGAGCTTCAAGACGCTATTTACAGGGAAACTTAAGTGGTCCTTCACAAAGAATGGCTGCCCCTTTTAACTAACCCATGCTTCCTGCCAAAGTTGACTTTAGAATTATCCTTATACCAGTCCTTTCATATTGCTGCTGCCTTTGCATGGGAGGAAAGTAGAGGAGATAGAGCCTTTCATTCTGAGATGTGCATTTTTTTTTAGCCCAGGTTATTAAAGTGAGTGAATGAGTTCAGGAATTAGCATTTGCTAGGCAAGCCCTCTCCAGGTAGATTTCTGATGGCGTTGTCCTGCCATCAGGTGGATAATTGGCCTCTGGAAGCCACTCCACCAACCTTTAGCTGCTTCGGTTCTTGCTTCAAAATGTCTTCTCTTTGTACATTTGTGATATAGTGATTTGTTCAGTAATTCACAGCTTTATCAATAGTTATTGTTTGTACTGTGACTGTAGGAGGTCAGCCTGATATGTTGCCCCCATGTTTCAGTGTTTGGCAATCTTCTAGCTTCCTTCTTTCTTGGTGGGGGGGGGGGGGTTAGTACATGGGATTCTTCTCAACTATAGACTCACAAAGAAGGATTTCCATTATCAGGTATTGCAAATACCTTATCTCTTTTTTAGTTGATCTATTAAGTTTTCCTCCTTGGTGGGTCCTAATCACCCACTGGCATTGCCTATCTCAGGGTAATGCTTAAATCCATTGTCTGTGCTTAGCAGCCTTAATTCACTTTAATATTTATATATCATTGTACAGTGAAGATGCAGAATGTTATGTTTTAGTTTGATTTGCAGGAACATGCTCACTCATTAGTTAAGGAAGGTGATGCCAGGCTGTTGAGCTCAGTGGGTAGGCATGGCATCACAGTAATGTGCTGGAGAAAGGCATGCATGCTACTGATAACAGGAGTTTCAGACCAAAAAAAATGAGACCAAGGGAGACGTTAGCCCAGTAAAGGGAGGTACTTTTTCAGAGAGTCTCAATAATGTAAAAATGCATCTGTTGCTTCCAAGAGAGACACTTGGTAACTCTACTAAGCTACAGGTTGCCATCTTTTTGGATTATAGAAAATGATCACCTTTACTTCACAGGAACATTCAGATCATTTGGATACAGAGTTAGAGATGTTCCTTGAGACCGCCATGTCTGTGTCCAGTTTCCCTCCTTTTCTCTGCATCCACTGAAGTAGTCATGCCTGCTGCTAAAGAATTGTTCCTGATAGGTGGTTTTCAGGACTCAGTGTTGGGTAAATGCAGAGTTGAGATGGTGAATTTTTAAGATCTGACAGAATTGGCGTAAAAGGTTCTGCTGTCACTCCTGCCAGTTATTCGTTTAGCCATCAAAATCACTGTATAAGCTCATTAAAACCTAATGTCACTAAGGTATGGACAAGAAGCCAAAAGCCACTTCTGTTGTAACCTTGGCTGCCCCAAGTGTCAGAAGATATGCCACCATCTCAGTGATCTTCCACCAGATAAGGATTCTAAATGCCTGAATCCCTAGGACAGGGACATTTACATGGTAGTCTTAAACTTTTGTAACTTTAATTGAATTATACCATTTCACACTGTTAAGCAATTCAGTCTCTAGTTGGCCTGACTGGCTAGGTTATATTTTTATGTCATGTCCAGGCAGGCAAACCTCTGCTCTTCTAAAGCTAACTCTCCTATGTCATGACTAGTTTCACTGTGTGCTTTTGAGGGATTTCTGAATTGGAGATCTGTGATTCTTTGACCTGGAGTACTATCCATACCATCACCAAATACTGTTCTTACGCTTACATTCTGAACCCAGGCTTGGTTTTATGCAGGCCGTTATGCATATACCCTTCTGAATCCAGTCCATATAAGCTACTTTTACCATATAAAAAGTTACCATAACTCCAGATATTAATGGACTACAGTCAGATGTGTCAATACCCTTTCTCTGCTATCTAGAATGTTGTGTTCATTGGTAACCTGCATTCTTGACTCCTTGTTTCTCTTCTTTTTTGAAACCAGCACACTCAGTTCTATTTCCTAATCATTTTTCCCCTTATTTCTGACATTGCCATAGATGTGGACAACAAAATTCACTGAATCAGTAGACTTTCGGCTTTTCCCAGTTAGGGGTCACCACAGCGGAACTTTGTTCCGCTCATGATTGGCAGTGGATTTTTACGGTGCAGAGTTGCCAGCCTGATGCCCAACTTTCAAAGAAGGCACGCCCATTCACGCTCGCAACTACCTCCATGTCTTTAACGTCACTCTAGCACGGGGATGATATGCAGACTCCACACAGAAGGCGCTCCAGCCGAGAATCGAACAGGAGAACTTCTTGCTGTGAGCCGACAACACTAACCGCTGCACCACCGCGGCATTTAAGTTATCAAGAGTCTCCTTAAGTGTGGTATTCACAAGATCTGAGGCTTGCAGAAGTTCATAAATTAAAAAAAAAAAATATTTATATAGTATTTCCAATGTATTTAATTGAAAAGATGCTAGGAGTTTATCATTGAAAGCTTTGCAGATATAAAAATATTGTGTTTAAAAAAGTAATGCGCAGCAGTTGTGACGTACTGACTGTATACACTAGGACGACTTCTTGTAAATTACTTCCAGTTGTATTATTTTCAGTACCTTTGTTTTGGAATCTAAAGTGTGATTTCAGTCTTACGTGAGCTTGCAGTGTATTGTGATGTTATTGTACTTATAGAAATCATTGTTACAACACCTTTATATTTTTAGCTTTCATATCTGACAAAAATAGATAATAGCCATAAAAGTTTAATAGCTGTAGAATGTATACATACAGATATGTACCAGTGCCCTGCTCCAGCTCTCTGGATGCAATATAATGCTTATTTTTTAAAATCATTGGTTTCTATTTATGCAGAAAAGTTATACATGTTACTGATACACACGCACACACACTGGTATGAACCTGCATTGGGGCATTTATATAGTCAGCAATGTACATAATTTTAAAGATTGCTTTAAAACTGTTGCATTAATATCTTTGAAATGGCATTGTAGTATGTTTCTGCTGATTAGAAACAAAACTTCTCCTTCAATACCAAGGTGAGAAGAGTTGTTTAATTTATACCATGCAGAAAACCCACTTGTACCATTTCTACATATAGGCAGGAACAGCCCAGGCAGAAGTGCACAAATTTACACACACAGTCAGTGGCATATGTACCAGCATCTTTATTCAAATCAGTAATGAGACTTGATGACTCCCAGGTTGTTTTCAAGCAACTTTACTTTTGCATGTTGCTTAATTATCTCATATTTCTTGGTATAATCAGAACCCACATTTTTCTTTTTTTTTTTTGGGATGGGGGTCTTAGTGTGACTAATATCTGCCTGCAGGCAGTAAAACGAAAGTCATGGCACAGTATCCAAATGTTTGCACACTACTCAAACGATACAGTTTGCTTCTTGTATAAAAATTGTACCAAAAAAAGAAAATTGTACTAATGAGTGCTTATAGGAGGAGAGTGAGAACACCATTACACTTTTACAGTGTATTGTTTTCATTAATTTGGATTTCTGCTTAAATGAACAGCAGCTGGATGAGTAAACAAGTTTTGTATTGGTTTGCTTGATCTGACACTGAAGTGCTTAAGAGGCAGTGGTCTTATATAAGGGCATACAGAACTACCGTAGTACACTGATCTGGGACAACAGTGATTAAGAGTATGTAATTGTCTTCCTAAGTACATAATCAAAGCTAAAACGGTTTAGAAGTTTATCTGTTTAATTATTTATGGCATTGCTTCACTTTGATAAGACAGTTGATAGGTTGTTTACCACTACCTGATGTCTGAATCTTAAATCACCTCCATAAATTATGATCTGTGACACTTCAGGGCACCTTTTTTTCTGTTAGAAAGTGTTGGTGAGTACTTGATACTTACAGTATTCTGGATTGCTAAAGCTTTCTCAAAACTCTAGGGTCATTTTGAACCATCACAAAATGTTACACTTTTGCATTTGTGTAAAGTACATTATTCTGTATGAAGTTTCTCTTTCTAAAACAAGGTGCTTTTACTGTCAGTATATACAAGGAATTTTACATTTGATTCTCAGGTACCAGTTCTATGGTAATTTTCCTTTGCAGTTAAATGAATCGCGTGCTTTTTGTTTTTTTTTTAATTCTGTGATGTTTTTTGTTTGAAATTTAACATATATGTTTGTTAATAAGTTTGTGTTATGGGTTAAGAACGGTTTGAAATACAAAATTTTACATACTATGCAAAATGCATAGCTGACTCAAGCAATTTGAAAGGAGCAGAGAATACTAAAAGGCCCATACTTATATTTTGTATGTGTTGGTCCCATTTCTATTGTAATGTTCCATTATTGTTTTGTACTAGCTGTAGACAGCCCATTTCTTTTGAGGAGTCCTTGATGAAGTTCTATGTTTGGGTGCATCCTCAGCTTTGGTCAGCATTATCATGTTGTTCAAGGAGTTTCCATTCTGTGATATAGATAGATACCCATGACAGTAAACAAACTCCATCCATGACATTGTTTGGACTTCGTAACCACATTCATGTTTACTCTCACTGCTTCTTTCTTGCCACTGCCACAGTTCATATCTTGATATTGTGATCACTGATAAAAAGCTCATTTATTTATTTGCCCTTTGGAATTACCTTTGTTGGAAAAACAATACAGTATTCAAGAACTGTGGAGGGGAGATCCTTGTTGCATGAAGAGTGGGCCAGAATTTTGACTTTGTATACTTTGTTCAGATAATTGGCTTGGGACTAGTCACCGTAGAAGTAGGAAAACATAGTTTACAGATTCCTTGCCCATGCTAGGAGGTAAGAATTTCTGCAGTAGTCTAGGACACGGGAAGAGTTGCATGTAGATTGTATGTACCACATTTCCCTGATCTGATCAGCTTGGTCCAGACTTTACTCAGTCTGTTTATGAAAAGTGACCCTCTTGAGTTATTAGATCATAGAAATGAGGGTATGTGGGACCAGAGTCCCTTTTCCTTAGGTTCCTCCTTAGTCCAACTGGCAGGGATGGCCCTAATGGATGTAAGGACCTTTCTCCCATGCCATACACACACCTTTCTCCCTTTCTGATATGACATATACCATGAATGCAGCTAGCTAGTGCTCACAACATATTCATTGAGCCAGGTTCCCATTACATTATCAAAATCATGAAACATCGAACACTACAAGATCAAACTTGTATGTTCGATGTTTCATAATTTCGAATAAGTAAAAAAAAAAATAAAAACAAACAACATAATTCAACTGTTTTAGATATACCAACTCCGAGATTGCACTATAGTGTGGAAAGGGAATATTTCCCTTTACTGCACTGTAGTGCAATCTTGGAGTTGGTATGTTTAAAGAGTCGGGGGGGGGGGTGCAGGGGCTTACAATAGTTATTTAACTGTTGACCTTTTTTTCTTTTTTTTTTAGTTTGAATTGCTGTAACTTTGATTAACTGTGTTTGATGTTTACAGTTTCGAAGTTTCAGCAATTTGATAATATAATAGGAACCCCATTGAGCCTAGGTGCAATACAAGATTTGGAACATTTAATGGGTACAGGGCTCCCGTCCCATCTGGCTGCTCTGGACATTTGAGTGGGGAGAGGACCTCATTTGTGAGATAGATGAAACCTCAGAGTCCCAGGGCATCTACTTTCTCATAGAATGATGCCTATTTTAGTGAGGTCTTTGGTGTGCATGAGGGCTTACTTACCCATATACTTTTTAGTTCTTAGAATCTGTCACCAAGATCCTAGAGTGTTCCTCCCTTTGATTGAGACTTTGTGAAGATTGTCTTAGAGACCTTAAGGCGCTC